>NW_022261985.1:6524149-6556649 GCF_002021735.2 Oncorhynchus kisutch
GGTGGAGAGAAGAGGAGAGGAGTCGAGAGGAGAGGAGAGGAGAGGAGAGGAGAGGAGAGGAGAGGAGAGGAGAGGAGAGGAGAGGAGAGGAGAGGAGAGGAGAGGAGAGGAGAGGAGAGGAGAGCAGAGGAGATGAGAGGTGAGGAGAGGAGAGGAGTCGAGAGGAGAGGGGAGGAGAGGAGAGGAGTCGAGAGGAGAGGAGTCGAGAGGAGAGGAGAGGAGAGGGGTGGAGAGAAGAGGAGAGGAGAGGAGAGCAAAGGAGAGGGGAGGAGAGAAGAGGAGAGACGAGGAGAGGAGAGGAGAGCAGAGGAGAGGAGAGTAGAGGAGAGCAGAGGAGAGGAGAGGGGATGAGAGGGGATGAGGGAAGAGAAAGGAGAGAAAATAAGAGAAGAGGAGTGGAGTGGAGAGGCTAGGGGTCACTGCCCAGTGTTGGACTGTCACAGCTGTTACCTTGGAAACCCCCTACAGCCTGGCTGTGAACACACTGCTGGGTCTACTAAACAAACTACTGGGACAGAGGGAGGAAGCAAAGGAGGGAAAGATGGAGACAAAGGGAAGTAGAAAGAATCACCTGTCTGGGAGATGAGGGAGGACCACCTGCAGAAAGCATTAGTCAACCAGATGGAGAGAAGACAACATACAGCACAGAGAGAGAGAGAGAGGGAGAGAGAGGGTGGTGAGAGAGAGAGGGAGGGTGGTGAGAGGGAGAGGGAGGGAGGGAGGGAGGTGAGAGAGAGAGAGAGGGAGGGTGGAGAGAGGGAGGGTTGGAGAGAGAGAGAGGGGAAGAGAGGGAGGAGAAGGAGAGGGAGAGAGAAGGATATGGAGGGGGGAGAGAGAGACTGAGATAGAAGGATACGGAGGGAGAGAGAGAGAGAGAGGGAGGGGGTGGAGAGAGAAGGATACGGAGGGTGGGGAGAGGGGAACAGAGAGAGATGAGGCCTCAGGTCTTCTCAAAGAGAGAGAGATGGGGAGGGGGTGGAGAGAGAGAGGGGGAGGGGGTGGAGAGAGAGAGGGGGAGGGGGTGGAGAGAGAGATGGGGAGGGGGTGGAGAGAGAGATGGGGAGGGGGGTGGAGAGAGAGAGGGGGAGGGGGTGTAGAGAGAGATGGGGAGGGGGTGGAGAGAGAGAGGGGGAGGGGGTGGAGTGAGAGAGGGGGAGGGGGTGGAGTGAGAGAGATGGGGAGGGGTGCAGTCACCTCTGGACATGGAGTGAGGATTATGTATGTCAGAAAGACTAACTGCTGTACAGCTGCTGCAGTCTATCATGTACCCTCTCTCTCTATCAGCCCAGACCAAGCTCTTCTCTGTCCTGGCAATCCAGTGGTGGAACCAGCTTCCCCCTGAAGCTAGGACAGCAGAGTCCCTGCCCTCTTCTGAAAACATCTGAAACCTTACCTCTTCATAGACAACCTTAAATAATCCCATATCCCCCCTCCCCCACACACACACATGCAACACCTCCTCACCCCAACCCCCGAAACATAAATCAACATTTTTAAAAGCCTTTTGTGATCACACACTTGACCTTCTATCTCTGACTACTGACAGCTAGTGTATTGAGGACACATGTCTTTACTATGATTGTGATATGTGGTTGTCCCAGCTAGCTATGTTAAGATGAATGGACTAAGTGGACTCTGGGTCAGAACATCTGCTGAAGGACTGTACCATGTATCTCTCTGACAGTAGCACTAACACTGTTAGAAACCAGGAAGTGGGTGGTGTTGAGATGGTAGGAGGGTGTTCTAACACCCTTTATGTCAGGGTAGATTCCTGAGGTCAGACCACACCCTGACACCCTGTCATAGCAGCTGGGTAACCCAGTACTGACCTGTCAAGACCTGATCCACGGGGGCTCTGACCACACACACACGCACACACGCACGCACGCACACACACACGCGCGCACACACACACACACACACACACACACACACACACACACACACACACACACACACACACACACACACACACACACACACACATACACACACACACACACACACACACACACACACACACACACACACACACACACACACATAGACCCCAGAGAGAGAGAGCACCTGCCTCCGCTAATGACTCCCCTGTGGCATTTCAGCCTGGAATGGGGTTATTGAGTCTGCGGGACTGAAGGACATGGCTGGAGGTTATAGAGTCTGGGGGACTGAAGGACATGGCTGGAGGTTATAGAGTCTGGGAGACTGAAGGACATGGCTGGAGGTTATAGAGTCTGGGGACTGAAGGACATGGCTGGAGGTTATAGAGTCTGGGGGACTGAATGATGTGGCTGGAGGTTATAGAGTCTGGGGGACTGAAGGACATGGCTAGAGGTTATAGAGTCTGGGGGACTGAAGGACATGGCTGGAGGTTATAGAGTCTGGGGGACTGAAGGACATGGCTGGAGGTTATAGAGTCTGGGGGACTGAAGGACATGGCTGGAGGTTATAGAGTCTGGGGACTGAAGGACATGGCTGGAGGTTATTGAGTCTGCGTGACTGAAGGACATGGCTAGAGGTTAAAGAGTCTGGGGGACTGAAGGACATGGCTGGAGGTTATAGAGTCTGGGGGACTGAATGACATGGCTGGAGGTTATAGAGTCTGGGGGACTGAAGGACATGGCTGGAGGTTATAGAGTCTGGGGGACTGAAGGACATGGCTGGAGGACCCAAGAAAGTCCAGCAAGCGCCCAGGACCGTCTCCTAAAGTTGATTCAGCTGCGGGATCGGGGCACCACCAGTACAGAGCCTGCTCAGGAATGGCAGCAGGCAGGTGTGAGTGCATCTGCACGCACAGTGAGGCAAAGGCTTTTGGAGGATGGCCTGGTGTCAAGAAGGGCAGCAAAGAAGCCACTTCTCTCCAGGAAAAACATCAGGGACAGACTGATATTCTGCAAAGGTACAGGGATTGGACTGCTGAGGACTGGGGTAAAGTCATTTTCTCTGCTGAATCCCTTTTTCCAATTGTTTGGGTCACCCGGAAAAAAGCTTGTCTGGAGAAGACAAGGTGAGCGCTACCATCAGTCCTGTGTCATGTCAACAGTAAAGCATCCTGAGACCATTCATGTGTGGGGTTGCTTCTCAGCCAAGGGAGTGGGCTCACTCACAATTTTGCCTAAATACACAGCCATGAATAAAGAATGGTACCAACACATCCTCCGAGATCAACTTCTCCCAACCATCCAGGAACAATTTGTTGACGAACAATGCCTTTTCCAGCATGATGGCGCACCTTGCCATAAGGCAAAAGTGGAACAAAACATCGATATTTTGGGTCCATGGCCAGGAAACTCCCCAGAAATTAATCCCATTGAGAACTTGTGGTCGATCCTCAAGAGGCGGGTGGACAAACAAAACCCACAAATTCTGACAAACTCCAAGCATTGATTACGCAAGAATAGGCTGCCATCAGTCAGAATGTGGCCCAGAAGTTAATTGACAGCATGCCAGGGTGGGATTGCAGAGGTCTTGAAAAAGAAGGGTCAACACTGCAAATATTGACTCTTTGCATCAACTTCATATAATTGTCTTGGGCCTGGTCTGTCCATCCTCTCCTCCGTGGCCTTGGGCCTGGTCTGTCCATCCTCTCCTCCGTGGCCTTGGGCCTGGTCTGTCCATCCTCTCCTCCGTGGCCTTGGGCCTGGTCTGTCCATCCTCTCCTCAATGCTATAAACACCATCTGCCTAGTCTGTCTGGAGAGACAGGGGAGCCACACATACACTAGGCCCCTGTCATTCAGCACGCAGCTTGCCTCACGGACTGTGTGTGGTGTGTGTGTGTGTGTGTGTGTGTTTGTGTGTGAGCTTTTACCAAGGTCAGGCCTCTATAAATCCTGAGTACATTTCAGACGATGTCTCTCGTGGTTACAGCACATGGGTAACAGCAGACACAACTCTTCTGGCCCCGAACCAAGATGAATGTAGTTAGCATTCAAGAACATGGTTAACAGCAGGAGAAGACACTCAGAGTGTCTCTGTGTCCTGGAGGACCAGTGGAATGGGTGTGTGTAATCACTAGTTTACCATGACAACACAAAGGGTTGGGTGCCCAAAGAGGCATATCTTCTTAGAAACCAACCAGTGGTGAGACTCTAGTATCCCAGTTACACCCAGGACACTAGTATCTCTCCCAGTTTACACCCAGGACACTAGTATCTCTCCCAGTTTACACCCAGGACACTAGTATCTCTCCCAGTTTACACCCAGGACACTAGTATCTCTCCCAGTTTACACCCAGGACACTAGTATCTCTCCTAGTTTACCCCCAGGACACTAGTATCTCTCCCAGTTTACACCCAGGGACACTAGTTTATCTCCCAGTTTACCCCCAGGACACTAATATCTCTCCCAGTTTACACCCAGGACACTAGTATCTCTCCCAGTTTACACCCAGGACACTAGTATCTCTCCCAGTTTACACCCAGGACACTAGTATCTCTCCCAGTTTACACCCAGGACACTAGTATCGCTCCCAGTTACACCCAGGACACTAGTATCTCTCCTAGGTTACCCCCAGGACACTAGTATCTCTCCCAGTTTACACCCAGGACACTAGTATCTCTCCCAGTTTACACCCAGGACACTAGTATCTCTCCCAGTTTACACCCAGGACACTAGTATCTCTCCTAGTTTATACCCAGGACACTAGTATCTCTCCTAGTTTATACCCAGGACACTGGTATCTCTCCCAGTTTACCCCCAGGACACTAGTATCTCTCCCAGTTTACACCCAGGACACTAGTATCTCTCCCAGTTTACACCCAGGACACTAGTATCGCTCCCAGTTTACACCCAGGACACTAGTATCTCTCCTAGGTTAACCCCAGGACACTAGTATCTCTCCCAGTTTACACCCAGGACACTAGTATCTCTCCCAGTTTACACCCAGGACACTAGTATCTCTCCTAGTTTATACCCAGGACACTAGTATCTCTCCCAGTTTACACCCAGGACACTAGTATCTCTCCCAGTTTACACCCAGGACACTAGTATCTCTCCCAGTTTACACCCAGGACACTAGTATCTCTCCCAGTTTACACCCAGGACACTAGTATCTCTCCCAGTTTACACCCAGGACACTAGTATCTCTCCCAGTTTACACCCAGGACACTAGTATCGCTCCCAGTTTACACCCAGGACACTAGTATCTCTCCTAGGTTACCCCCAGGACACTAGTATCTCTCCCAGTTTTACACCCAGGACACTAGTATCTCTCCCAGTTTACACCCAGGACACTAGTATCTCTCCCAGTTTACACCCAGGACACTAGTATCTCTCCTAGTTTATACCCAGGACACTAGTATCGCTCCCAGTTTACACCCAGGACACTGGTATCTCTCCCAGTTTACCCCCAGGACACTAGTATCTCTCCCAGTTTACACCCAGGACACTAGTATCTCTCCCAGTTTACACCCAGGACACTAGTATCGCTCCCAGTTTACACCCAGGACACTAGTATCTCTCCTAGGTTAACCCCAGGACACTAGTATCTCTCCCAGTTTACACCCAGGACACTAGTATCTCTCCCAGTTTACACCCAGGACACTAGTATCTCTCCTAGTTTATACCCAGGACACTAGTATCTCTCCCAGTTTACACCCAGGACACTAGTATCTCTCCCAGTTTACACCCAGGACACTAGTATCTCTCCCAGTTTACACCCAGGACACTAGTATCTCTCCCAGTTTACACCCAGGACACTAGTATCGCTCCCAGTTTACACCCAGGACACTAGTATCTCTCCTAGGTTACCCCCAGGACACTAGTATCTCTCCCAGTTTACACCCAGGACACTAGTATCTCTCCCAGTTTTACACCCAGGACACTAGTATCTCTCCCAGTTTACACCCAGGACACTAGTATCTCTCCTAGTTTATACCCAGGACACTAGTATCTCTCCTAGTTTATACCCAGGACACTGGTATCTCTCCCAGTTTACCCCCAGGACACTAGTATCTCTCCCAGTTTACACCCAGGACACTAGTATCTCTCCCAGTTTACACCCAGGACACTAGTATCGCTCCCAGTTTACACCCAGGACACTAGTATCTCTCCTAGGTTAACCCCAGGACACTAGTATCTCTCCCAGTTTACACCCAGGACACTAGTATCTCTCCCAGTTTACACCCAGGACACTAGTATCTCTCCTAGGTTAACCCCAGGACACTAGTATCTCTCCCAGTTTACACCCAGGACACTAGTATCTCTCCCAGTTTACACCCAGGACACTAGTATCTCTCCTAGTTTATACCCAGGACACTAGTATCTCTCCCCAGGACTCTCCCCTACCCCCAGGACTGACACGACACATGAAATGGTGGCATTATAAAGGAGACCACTTATGAGAGAGAGTCCTTGCAACACCACATTATGACTACGGACAGACAGACAGACAGACAGACAGACAGACAGAGTGCAATGAAACACTGAGAAGTTGAGAATTGAACCTCACCACTCATTTACTAGTCCACTGGACCCACAAGCCACACTTCCAAATAAACCCATTAAGAACTACTTTACTCTACTGAATCCCATTAAAATTGAGGAGTGTTTTCCTCATTTATTTCCACCTGATGTACTTCATGGACATAGCCAATACAATATCACATTACAAGTGTGATTGTTGGACTGTTATGGTCATCTGGACCCCCGACCAGGTGTAGAGATACCCCCCCCCCCCCCCCCCCCCCCCAGACTGACAGACAGGCTGTACGTGTGTCAGTGTTTAACTGGCCTGGTTTATGGCTCCTATATTTCAAACATGGCCGTATTTTAGAGCCTTACTGTAGTGAGAGACCCTGAGTCTGTCTGCAGCACATCTGTAGATCAACACACACACACACACACACACACACACACACACACACACACACACACCACACACACATACAACCACACACACACCACACATACACACACACACACACACACACACACACACACACACACACACACACACACACACACACAACACACACACACACATACACACACATACACCACACACACACACCAACACACACACCACACACACACACACCACACACACACACAACCACACACAACACACACACACACACACACACACACACACACACACACCACACACACAACCACACACACACACACATACACACACACACACACACACCACACACACACACACACATACACACACACACACACACACACACACACACACACACACACACACACACACACAACCACACCACATACAACACATACACACAACACACACACACACACACACATACACACACACACACACATACACACACCACACACACACACACACACATCACACACATACACACACATACACACACATACACACACACAACACCACACACCACAACACACACACACACACACACACACAACACACACACACACACACACACACACACACACAACCACACACATACACACACACACACAACACACACACACACACACACACAACCACACACATACACACACATACACACACACACACACACACACAACCACACACATACACACACACACACACACACACACACACACACACACACACACACAACACCACACACACATACACACACACACACATACACACACACACACACACACACACACACACACACACACCACACCACACATACACACACATACACATACACACACATACACAACCACACACATACACACACACACACACACACACACACAACCACACACACACACACACACACACACACACACACACACACACACACACACACACACACACACACACACACATATTTTTGACAACTTTTAATTTGACATTTACTTCACTACCTAAAGAACATTATGAAAAATTATTTAATGCAACATACATGAATCCACAGTGTGTATTGTAATAGTATTATATCAGTGTGTAGCTGTAATAGTATTATATCAGTGTGTATTGTAATAGTAATATATCAGTGTGTATTGTAGTAGTATTATATCAGTGTGTAGTGTAGTAGTATTATATCAGTGTGATTGTAGTAGTATTATATCAGTGTGTATTGTATTAGTATTATATCAGTGTGTAATAGTATTATATCAGTGTGTAGTGTAGTATATTATATCAGTGTGTAGTGTAGTAGTATTATATCAGTGTGTATTGTATTAGTATTATATCAGTGTGTATTGTATTAGTATTATATCAGTGTGTAGTAGTATTATATCAGTGTGTATTGTATTAGTATTATATCAGTGTGTAGTAGTATTATATCAGTGTGTAGTGTAGTAGTATTATATCAGTGTGTAGTAGTATTATATCAGGGGTGTATTGTATTAGTATTATATCAGTGTGTAGTAGTATTATATCAGTGTGTAGTGTAGTAGTATATATCAGTGTGTATTGTATAGTATTATACCAGTGTGTAGTAGTATTATATCAGTGTGTAGTGCAGTAGTATTATATCACTGTGTATTGTATTAGTATTATATCAGTGTGTAGTAGTATTATCAAATCATCAGATCAAATTTATTTATATAGCCCTTCGTACATCAGCTGATATCTCAAAGTGCTGTACAGAAACCCAGCCTAAAACCCCAAACAGCAAGCAATGCAGGTGTAGTAGAAGCACGGTGGCTAGGAAAAACTCCCTAGAAAGGCCAATACCTAGGAAGAAAACCTAGAGAGGAACCAGGCTATGTGGGGTGGCCAGTCCTCTTCTGGCTGTGCCGGGTGGAGATTATAACAGAACATGGCCAAGATGTTCAAATGTTCATAAATGACCAGCATGGTCGAATAATAATAAGGCAGAAACAGTTGAAACTGGAGCAGCAGCACAGTCAGGTGGAAGTTGAAACTGGAGCAGCAGCATGGCCAGGTGGACTGGGACAGCAAGGAGTCATCATGTCAGGTAGTCCCTGGGGCATGGTCCTAGGGCTCAGTCCTCCGAGAGAGAGAAGGAGAGAATTAGAGAACGCACACTTAGATTCACACAGGACACCGAATAGGACAGGAGAAGTACTCCAGATATAACAAACTGACCCCAGCCCCCCGACACATAAACTACTGGAGCATAAATACTGGAGCTGAGACAGGAGGGGTCAGGAGACACTGTGGCCCCATCCGAGGACACCCCCGGACAGGGCCAAACATATTATATCAGTGTGTAGTGTAGTAGTATTATATCAGTGTGTATTGTAGTAGTATTATATCAGGGTGTATTGTAGTAGTATTATATCAGTGTGTGTAGTATTATATCAGGGTGTATTGTATTAGTATTATATCAGTGTGTAGTAGTATTATATCAGTTGTGTAGTGCAGTAGTATTATATCAGTGTGTATTGTATTAGTATTATATCAGTGTGTAGTAGTATTATATCAGTGTGTAGTGCAGTAGTATTATATCACTGTGTATTGTATTATTATTATATCAGTGTGTAGTAGTATTATATCAGTGTGTAGTGTAGTAGTATTATATCAGTGTGTATTGTAGTAGTATTATATCAGGGTGTATTGTAGTAGTATTATATCAGGGTGTATTGTAGTAGTATTATATCAGTGTGTAGTGTAGTAGTATTATATCAGTGTGTATTGTAGTAGTATTATATCAGGGTGTATTGTAGTAGTATTATATCAGTGTGTAGTGTTGTAATATTATATCAGTGTGTATTGTAGTAGTATTATATCAGTGTGTATTGTAGTAGTATTATATCAGTGTGTAGTAGTATTATATCAGTGTCTATTGTAGTAGTATTATATCAGTGTGTATTGTAGTAGTAGTATATCAGTGTGTAGTGTAGTAGTATTATATCAGTGTGTATTGTAGTAGTATTATATCAGTGTGTAGTGTAGTAGTATTATATCAGTGTGTAGTGTAGTAGTATTATATCAGTGTGTAGTGTAGTAGTATTATATCAGTGTGTAGTGTAGTAGTATTATATCAGTGTGTATTGTAGTAGTGTTATATCAGTGTGTATTGTAGTAGTATTATATCAGTGTGTCTTGTAGTAGTATTATATCAGTGTGTATTGTAGTAGTATTATATCAGTGTGTGTTGTAGTAGTATTATATCAGTGTGTATTGTAGTAGTGTTATATCAGTGTGTATTGTAGTAGTATTATATCAGTGTGTATTGTAGTAGTGTTATATCAGTTGTAGTGTAGTAGTATTATATCAGTGTGTAGTGTAGTAGTATATATCAGTGTGTATTGTAGTAGTATTATATCAGTGTGTATTGTCGTAGTATTATATCAGTGTGTAGTAGTATTATATCAGTGTGTAGTAGTATTATATCAGTGTGTAATAGTATTATATCAGTGTGTAGTGTAGTAGAGTATTATATCAGTGTGTATTGTAGTAGTATTATATCAGTGTGTAGTGTAGTAGTATTATATCAGTGTGTAGTGTAGTAGTATTATATCAGTGTGTAGTGTAGTAGTATTATATCAGTGTGTAGTGTAGTAGTATTATATCAGTGTGTATTGTGTAGTAGTGTTATATCAGTGTGTATTGTAGTAGTATTATATCAGTGTGTCTTGTAGTATATTATATCAGTGTGTATTGTAGTAGTATTATATCAGTGTGTGTTGTAGTAGTATTATATCAGTGTGTATTGTAGTAGTGTATAATCAGTGTGTATGTAGTAGTATTATATCCAGTGTGTATGTAGTGTGTTATATCAGTGTGTAGTGTAGTAGTATTTATCAGTGTGTGTGTCGTAGTATTATATCAGTGTGTATTGTAGTAGTATTATATCAGTGGTGTATTGTAGTAGTATTATATCAGTGTGTAGTAGTATTATATCAGTGTGTAATAGTATTATATCAGTGTGTAGTGTAGTAGTATTATATCAGTGTGTATTGTAGTAGTATTATATCAGTGTGTAGTGTATAGTAGTATTATATCAGTGTGTAAGTGTAGTAGTATTATATCAGTGTGTAGTGTAGTAGTAGTATATCAGGGTGTAGTGTAGTAGTATTATATCAGTGGTGTAGTGTAGTAGTATTATATCAGTGGTGTATTGTAGTAGTATTATATCAGTGTGTATTGTATTAGTATTATATCAGTGTGTAGTAGTATTATATCAGTGTGTAGTGTAGTAGTATTATATCAGTGTGTAGTAGTATTATATCAGGGTATTGTATTAGTATTATATCAGTGTGTAGTAGTATTATTCAGTGTGTAGTGTAGTAGTATTATATCAGTGTGTATTGTATTAGTATTATACCAGTGTGTAGTAGGATTATATCAGTGTGTAGTGCAGTAGTATTATATCACTGTGTATTGTATTAGTATTATATCAGTGTGTAGTAGTATTATCAAATCATCAGATCAAATTTATTTATATAGCCCTTCGTACATCAGCTGATATCTCAAAGTGCTGTACAGAAACCCAGCCTAAAACCCCAAACAGCAAGCAATGCAGGTGTAGAAGCACGGTGGCTAGGAAAAACTCCCTAGAAAGGCCAATACCTAGGAAGAAACCTAGAGAGGAACCAGGCTATGTGGGGTGGCCAGTCCTCTTCTGGCTGTGCCGGGTGGAGATTATAACAGAACATGGCCAAGATGTTCAAATGTTCATAAATGACCAGCATGGTCGAATAATAATAAGGCAGAACAGTTGAAACTGGAGCAGCAGCACAGTCAGGTGGAAGTTGAAACTGGAGCAGCAGCATGGCCAGGTGGATGGGGACAGCAAGGAGTCATCATGTCAGGTAGTCCTGGGGCATGGTCCTAGGGCTCAGGTCCTCCGAGAGAGAGAAGGAGAGAATTAGAGAACGCACACTAGATTCACACAGGACACCGAATAGGACAGGAGAAGTACTTCCAGATATAACAAACTGACCCCAGCCCCCCGACACAGTAAACTACTGCAGCATAATACTGGGGCTGAGGACAGGAGGGGTCAGGAGACACTGTGGCCCCATCCGAGGACACCCCCGGACAGGGCCAAACATATTATATCATGTGTAGTGTAGTAGTATTATATCAGTGTGTATTGTAGTAGTATTATATCAGGGTGTATTGTAGTAGTATTATATCAGTGTGTAGTAGTATTATATCAGGGTGTATTGTATTAGTATTATATCAGTGTGTAGTAGTATTATATCAGTGTGTAGTGCAGTAGTATTATATCAGTGTGTATTGTATTAGTATTATATCAGTGTGTAGTAGTATTATATCAGTGTGTAGTGCAGTAGTATTATATCACTGTGTATTGTATTATTATTATATCAGTGTGTAGTAGTATTATATCAGTGTGTAGTGTAGTAGTATTATATCAGTGTGTATTGTAGTAGTATTATATCAGGGTGTATTGTAGTAGTATTATATCAGGGTGTATTGTAGTAGTATTATATCAGTGTGTAGTGTAGTAGTATTATATCAGTGTGTATTGTAGTAGTATTATATCAGGGTGTATTGTAGTAGTATTATATCAGTGTGTAGTGTAGTAATATTATATCAGTGTGTATTGTAGTAGTATTATATCAGTGTGTATTGTAGTAGTATTATATCAGTGTGTAGTAGTATTATATCAGTGTCTATTGTAGTAGTATTATATCAGTGTGTAGTGTAGTAGTAGTATATCAGTGTGTAGTGTAGTAGTATTATATCAGTGTGTATTGTAGTAGTATTATATCAGTGTGTAGTGTAGTAGTATTATATCAGTGTGTAGTGTAGTAGTATTATATCAGTGTGTAGTGTAGTAGTATTATATCAGTGTGTAGTGTAGTAGTATTATATCAGTGTGTATTGTAGTAGTGTTATATCAGTGTGTATTGTAGTAGTATTATATCAGTGTGTCTGTAGTAGTATTATATCAGTGTGTATTGTAGTAGTATTATATCAGTGTGTGTTGTAGTAGTATTATATCAGTGTGTATTGTAGTAGTATTATATCAGTGTGTATTGTAGTAGTGTTATATCAGTGTGTAGTGTAGTAGTATTATATCAGTGTGTAGTGTAGTAGTATTATATCAGTGTGTATTGTAGTAGTATTATATCAGTGTGTATTGTAGTAGTATTATATCAGTGTGTAGTAGTATTATATCAGTGTGTAGTAGTATTATATCAGTGTGTAATAGTATTATATCAGTGTGTAGTGTAGTAGTATTATATCAGTGTGTATTGGTAGTATTAATCAGTAGTTTATATCAGTGTGTAGTGTAGTAGTATTATATCAGTGTGTAGTGTAGGTAGGTATTATATCAGTGTGTAGTTAGTAGTATTATATCAGTGTGTATTGTAGTAGTGTTATATATCAGTGTGTATTGTAGTAGTATTATATCAGTGGGTCTTGTAGTAGTATTATATCAGTGTGTATTGTAGTAGTATTATATCAGTGTGTTGTTGTAGTAGTATTATATCAGTGTGTATTGTAGTAGTGTTATATCAGTGTGTATTGTAGTAGTATTATATCAGTGTGTATGTAGTAGTGTTATATCAGTGTGTAGGTGTAAGTGTTATATCAGTGTCGTATGTGTAGTAGGTATTATATCATGTGTAGTAGTGTAGTAGTATTATATACAGTGTGTATTGTAGTAGTATTATAATCAGTGTGTATTGTATAGTACTTATATCAGTGTGTAGTAGTATTCATGGATCAGTCGTGTAAATCGTATTATAATCAGTGTTTAGTGTAGTAGTATTATATCCAGTGTGTATTGTTAGTATTATATCAGTGTGTAGTGTTAGTAGTATTATATCAGTGTGTAGTGTAGTAGTATTATATCAGTGTGTAGTGTAGTAGTAGTATATCAGGGTGTAGTGTAGTAGTATTATATCAGTGTGTAGTGTAGTAGTATTATATCAGTGTGTATTGTAGTAGTATTATATCAGTGTGTATTGTAGTAATATTATATCAGTGTGTAGTAGTATTATATCAGTGTGTAATAGTATTATATCAGTGTGTAGTGTAGTAGTATTATATCAGTGTGTATTGTAGTAGTATTATATCAGTGTGTAGTGTAGTAGTATTATATCAGTGTGTAGTGTAGTAGTATTATATCAGTGTGTAGTGTAGTAGTATTATATCAGTGTGTATTGTAGTAGTGTTTATATCAGTGGTGTATTGTAGTAGTATTATATCAGTGTGTCTTGTAGTAGTATTATATCAGTGGTGTATTGTAGTAGTATTATATCAGTGTGTATTGTAGTAGTATTATATCAGTGTGTAGTAGTATTATATCAGTGGTGTAATAGTATTATATCAGTGTGTAGTGTAGTAGTATTATATCAGTGTGCATTGTAGTAGTATTATATCAGTGTGTATTGTAGTAGTATTATATCAGGGTGTATTGTAGTAGTATTATATCAGTGTGTAGTGTAGTAATATTATATCAGTGTGTATTGTAGTAGTATTATATCAGTGTTTATTGTAGTAGTATTATATCAGTGTGTAGTAGTATTATATCAGTGTGTATTGTAGTAGTATTATATCAGTGTGTATTGTAGTAGTGTTATATCAGTGTGTATTGTAGTAGTATTATATCAGTGTGTCTTGTAGTAGTATTATATCAGTGTGTATTGTAGTAGTATTATATCAGTGTGTGTTGTAGTAGTATTATATCAGTGTGTATTGTAGTAGTGTTATATCAGTGTGTATTGTAGTAGTATTATATCAGTGTGTCTTGTAGTAGTATTATATCAGGGTGTAGTGTAGTAGTATTATATCAGTGTGTAGTGTAGTAGTATTATATCAGTGTGTATTGTAATAGTATTATATCAGTGTGTATTGTAGTAGTATTATATCAGTGTGTACTGTAGTAGTATTATATCAGTGTGTATTGTGGTACTATTATATCAAATCAAATCAAATCAAATTTATTTATATAGCCCTTCGTACATCAGCTGATATCTCAAAGTGCTGTACAGAAACCCAGCCTAAAACCCCAAACAGCAAGCAATGCAGGTGTAGAAGCACGGTGGCTAGGAAAAACTCCCTAGAAAGGCCATATCAGTGTGTATTGTAGTAGTATTATATCAGTGTGTAGTGTAGTAGTATTATATCAGTGTGTATTGTAGTAGTATTATATCAGTGTGTATTGTAGTAATATTATATCAGTGTGTATTTTAGTAGTATTATATCAGTGTGTAGTGTAGTAGTATTATATCAGAGTGTATTGTAGTAGTATTATATCAGTGTGTATTGTAGTAGTATTATATCAGTGTGTAGTGTAGTAGTATTATATCAGTGTATATTGTGGTAATATTATATCAGTGTGTATTTTAGTAGTATTATATCAGTGTGTAGTGTAGTAGTATTATATCAGTGTGTATTGTAGTAGTATTATATCAGTGTGTAGTAGTATTATATCAGTGTGTAGTAGTATTATATCAGTGTGTACTGTAGTAGTATTATATCAATGTGTATTGTAGTAGTATTATATCAGTGTGTAGTAGTATTATATCAGTGTGTATTGTAGTACTATTATATCAGTGTGTCTTGTAGTAGTATTATATCAGTGTGTATTGTAGTAGTATTATATCAGTGTGTACTGTAGTAGTATTATATTAGTGTGTACCGTAGTGGTATTATATCAGTGTGTGTTGTAGTAGTATTATATCAGTGTGTACTGTAGTAGTATTATATCAGTGTGTACTGTAGTAGTATTATATCAGTGTGTATTGTAGTAGTATTATATCAGTGTGTACTGTAGTAGTAGTATTATATCAGTGTGTATTGTAGTAGTATTATATCAGTGTGTAGTGTAGTAGCATTATATCAGTGTGTGCTGTAGTAGTATTATATCAGTGTGTAGTAGTATTATATCAGTGTGTATTGTAGTAGTATTATATCAGTGTGTAGTGTAGTAGTAATATATCAGTGTGTATTGTAGTAGTAATATATCAGTGTGTATTGTAGTAGTATTATATCAGTGTGTGTTGTAGTAGTATTATATCAGTGTGTATTGTAGTAGTGTTATATCAGTGTGTATTGTAGTAGTATTATATCAGTGTGTATTGTAGTAATATTATATCAGTGTGTATTTTAGTAGTATTATATCAGTGTGTAGTGTAGTAGTATTATATCAGAGTGTATTGTAGTAGTATTATATCAGTGTGTATTGTAGTAGTATTATATCAGTGTGTAGTGTAGTAGTATTATATCAGTGTGTAGTAGTATTATATCAGTGTGTACTGTAGTAGTATTATATCAATGTGTATTGTAGTAGTATTATATCAGTGTGTAGTAGTATTATATCAGTGTGTATTGTAGTACTATTATATCAGTGTGTCTTGTAGTAGTATTATATCAGTGTGTATTGTAGTAGTATTATATCAGTGTGTACTGTAGTAGTATTATATCAGTGTGTAGTGTAGTAGTATTATATCAGTGTGTAGTGTAGTAGTATTATATCAGTGTGTAGTGTAGTAGTATTATATTCAGTGTGTAGTGTAGTAGTATTATATCAGTGTGTATTGTAGTAGTGTTATATCAGTGTGTATTGTAGTAGTATTATATCAGTGTGTCTTGTAGTAAGTATTATATCAGTGTGTATTGTAGTAGTATTATATCAGTGTGTGTTGTAGTAGTATTATATCAGTGTGTATTGTAGTAGTGTTATATCAGTGTGTATTGTAGTAGTATTATATCAGTGTGTATTGTAGTAGTGTTATATCAGTGTGTAGTGTAGTAGTATTATATCAGTGTGTAGTGTAGTAGTATTATATCAGTGTGTATTGTACGTAAGTATTATATCAGTGTGTATTGTAGTAGTATTATATCAGTGTGTCGTAGTATTAGATCAGTGTGTAGTAGTATTATATCAGTTGTGAATAGTATTATATCAGTGTGTAGTGTAGTAGTATTATATCAGTGTGTATTGTAGTAGTCTTATATCAGTGTGTAGTGTAGTAGTATTATATCAGTGTGTAGTGTAGTAGTATTATATCAGTGTGTAGTGTAGTAGTATTATATCAGTGTGTAGTGTAGTAGTATATATCAGTGGTGTATTGTAGTAGTGTTATATCAGTGTTTACGTGTAGTCGTTATATCGTGGCTATGTAGTAGTATTATATCAGTGTGTCTTGTAGTAGTATTATATCAGTGTGTGTTGTAGTAGTCTTACTATCAGTGTGTATTGTAGTAGTATTTATATCAGTGTGTATTGTAGTAGTTTATATCAGTGTGTATTGTAGTAGTGTTATATCAGTGTGTAGTAGTAGTAGTATTATATCAGTGTGTAGTGTAGTAGTATTATATCAGTGTGTATTGTAGTAGTATTATATCAGTGTGTATTGTAGTAGTATTATATCAGTGTGTAGTAGTATTATATCAGTGTGTAATAGTATTATATCAGTGTGTAGTGTAGTAGTATTATATCAGTGTGTATTGTAGTAGTATTATATCAGTGTGTAGTGTAGTAGTATTATATCAGTGTGTAGTGTAGTAGTATTATATCAGTGTGTAGTGTAGTAGTAGTATATCAGGGTGTAGTGTAGTAGTATTATATCAGTGTGTAGTGTAGTAGTATTATATCAGTGTGTATTGTAGTAGTATTATATCAGTGTGTATTGTAGTAGTATTATATCAGTGTGTATTGTATTAGTATTATATCAGTGTGTAGTAGTATTATATCAGTGTGTAGTGTAGTAGTATTATATCAGTGTGTATTGTATTAGTATTATATCAGTGTGTAGTAGTATTATATCAGTGTGTAGTGTAGTAGTATTATATCAGTGTGTATTGTATTAGTATATACCAGTGTGTAGTAGGATTATATCAGTGTTGTAGTCAGTAGTATTATATCACTGTGTATTGTATTAGTATTATATCAGTGTGTAGTAGTATTATCAAATCATCAGATCAAATTGATTTATATAGCCCTTCGTACATCAGCTGATATCTCAAAGTGCTGTACAGAAACCCAGCCTAAAACCCCAAACAGCAAGCAATGCAGGTGTAGAAGCACGGTGGCTAGGAAAAACTCCCTAGAAAGGCCAATACCTAGGAAGAAACCTAGAGAGGAACAGGCTATGTGGGGTGGCCAGTCCTCTTCTGGCTGTGCCGGGTGGAGATTATAACAGAACATGGCCAAGATGTTCAAATGTTCATAAATGACCAGCATGGTCGAATAATAATAAGGCAGAACAGTTGAAACTGGAGCAGCAGCACAGTCAGGTGGAAGTTGAAACTGGAGCAGCAGCATGGCCAGGTGGACTGGGGACGCAAGGAGTCATCATGTCAGGTAGTCCTGGGGCATGGTCCTAGGGCTCAGGTCCTCCGAGAGAGAGAAGGAGAGAATTAGAGAACGCACACTTAGATTCACACAGGACACCGAATAGGACAGGAGAAGCTACTCCAGATATAACAAACTGACCCAGCCCCCCGACACATAAACTACTGCAGCATAAATACTGGAGGCTGAGACAGGAGGGGTCAGGAGACACTGTGGCCCCATCCGAGGACACCCCGGACAGGGCCAAACATATTATATCAGTGTGTAGTGTAGTAGTATTATATCAGTGTGTATTGTAGTAGTATTATATCAGGGTGTATTGTAGTAGTATTATATCAGTGTGTAGTAGTATTATATCAGGGTGTATTGTATTAGTATTATATCAGTGTGTAGTAGTATTATATCAGTGTGTAGTGCAGTAGTATTATATCAGTGTGTATTGTATTAGTATTATATCAGTGTGTAGTAGTATTCTATCAGTGTGTAGTGCAGTAGTATTATATCACTGTGTATGTATTATTATTATATCAGTGTGTAGTAGATTATATCAGTGTGTAGTGTAGTAGTATTATATCAGTGTGTATTGTAGTAGTATTATATCAGGGTGTATTGTAGTAGTATTATATCAGGGTGTATTGTAGTAGTATTATATCAGTGTGTAGTGTAGTAGTATTATATCAGTGTGTATTGTAGTAGTATATATCAGTGTGTATTGTAGTAGTATTATATCAGTGTGTAGTGTAGTAATATTATATCAGTGTGTATTGTAGTAGTATTATATCAGTGTGTATTGTAGTAGTATTATATCAGTGTGTAGTAGTATTATATCAGTGTCTATTGTAGTCGTATTATATCAGTGTGTAGTGTAGTAGTAGTATATCAGTGGGTGTAGTGTAGTAGTATTATATCAGTGTGTATTGTAGTAGTATTATAATCAGTGTGTAGTGTAGTAGTATTATATCAGTGTGGTAGTGTAGTAGTATTTATATCAGTGTGTAGTAGTAGATTTATCAGTGTGTAGTGTAGTAGTATTATATCAGTGTGTATGTAGTAGTGGTTATATCAGTGTGTATTGTAGTAGTATTATATCAGTGTGTCTTGTAGTAGTATTATATCAGTGTGTATTGTAGTAGTATTATATCAGTGTGTGTTGTAGTAGTATTATATCAGTGTGTATTGTAGTAGTATTATATCAGTGTGTATTGTAGTATTGTTATATCAGTGTGTAGTGTAGTAGTATTAATATCAGTGTGTAGTGTAGTAGTATTATATCAGTGTGTATTGTAGTAGTATTATATCAGTGTGTATTGTAGTAGTATTATATCAGTGTGTAGTAGTATTATATCAGTGTGGTAGTAGTATTATATCAGTGTGTAATAGTATTATATCAGTGTGTAGTGTAGTAGTATTATATCAGTGTGTATTGTAGTAGTATTATATCAGTGTGTAGTGGTAGTAGTAGTATTATATCAGTGTGTAGTGTAGTAGTATTATATCAGTGTGTATTGTAGTAGTAGTTCTATCAGTTGTGTATTGTATAGTATTATATCAGTGTGTATTGTAGTAGTGTATATCAGTGTGTATTGTAGTAGTATTATATCAGTGTGTCTTGTAGTAGTATTAATCAGTGGTGTATTGTAGTAGTATTATATCAGTGTGTTTTGTAGTAGTATTATATCAGTGGGTATTGTAGTAGTGTTATATCAGTGTGTATTGTAGTAAGTATATATCATTGTGTATTGTATTAGTGTTCATTCAGGTGTAGTGTAAGTGTTATATCAGTGTGTAGTGTGTAGTATTATATCAGTGTGTATTGTAGTAGTATTATATCAGTGTGTATTGTAGTAGTATTATATCAGTGGTGTAGTATTATATCAGTGTTAGTAGTATTAATTCAGTGTGTAGTGTGTTGTGTGTAGTATTAATCAGTGTTTTGTAGTAGTCTTATATCAGGTATTAGTCTATCAGTGGTAGTGTCGTAGTATTATATCAGTGTGTAGTGTAGTAGTAGTATATCAGGGTGTAGTGTAGTAGTATTATATCAGTGTGTAGTTGTAGTAGTATTATATCAGTGTGTATTGTAGTAGTATATATCAGTGTGTATTGTAGTAATATTATATCAGTGTGTAGTAGTATTATATCAGTGTGTAATAGTATTATATCAGTGTGTAGTGTAGTAGTATTATATCAGTGTGTATTGTAGTAGTATTATATCAGTGTGTAGTGTAGTAGTATTATATCAGTGTGTAGTGTAGTAGTATTATATCAGTGTGTAGTGTAGTAGTATTATATCAGTGTGTATTGTAGTAGTGTTATATCAGTGTGTATTGTAGTAGTATTATATCAGTGTGTCTTGTAGTAGTATTATATCAGTGTGTATTGTAGTAGTATTATATCAGTGTGTATTGTAGTAGTATTATATCAGTGTGTAGTAGTATTATATCAGTGTGTAATAGATATTATATCAGTGTGTAGTGTAGTAGTATTATATCAGTGTGCATTGTAGTAGTATTATATCAGTGTGTATTGTAGTAGTATTATATCAGGGTGTATTGTAGTAGTATTATATCAGTGTGTAGTGTAGTAATATTATATCAGTGTGTATTGTAGTAGTATTATATCAGTGTTTATTGTAGTAGTATTATATCAGTGTGTAGTAGTATTATATCAGTGTGTATTGTAGTAGTATTATATCAGTGTGTATTGTAGTAGTGTTATATCAGTGTGTATTGTAGTAGTATTATATCAGTGTGTCTTGTAGTAGTATTATATCAGTGTGTATTGTAGTAGTATTATATCAGTGTGTGTTGTAGTAGTATTATATCAGTGTGTATTGTAGTAGTGTTATATCAGTGTGTATTGTAGTAGTATTATATCAGTGTGTCTTGTAGTAGTATTATATCAGGGTGTAGTGTAGTAGTATTATATCAGTGTGTAGTGTAGTAGTATATATCAGTGTGTATTGTAATAGTATTATATCAGTGTGTATTGTAGTAGTATTATATCAGTGTGTACTGTAGTAGTATTATATCAGTGTGTATTGTGGTTACTATTATATCAAATCAAATCAAATCAAATTTATTTATATAGCCCTTCGTACATCAGCTGATATCTCAAAGTGCTGTACAGAAACCCAGCCTAAAACCCAAACAGCAAGCAATGCAGGTGTAGAAGCACGGTGGCTAGGAAAAACTCCCTAGAAAGGCCATATCAGTGTGTATTGTAGTAGTATTATATCAGTGTGTAGTGTAGTAGTATTTATATCAGTGTGTATTGTAGTAGTATTATATCAGTGTGTATTGTAGTAGTAGTATATCAGTGTGTAGTGTAGTAGTATTATATCAGTGTGTAGTGTAGTAGTATTATATCAGGGTGTAGTGTAGTAGTATCATATCAGTGTGTAGTTGTAGTAGTATTATATCAGTGTGTATTGTAGTAGTATTATATCAGTGTGTATTGTAGTAATATTATATCAGTGTGTAGTAGTATTATATCAGTGTTTTAATAGTATTATATCAGTGTGTAGTGTTGTAGTATTATATCAGTGTGTATTGTAGTAGTATTATATCAGTGTGTAGTGTAGTAGTATTATATCAGTGTGTAGTGTAGTAGTATTATATCAGTGTGTAGTGTAGTAGTATTATATCAGTGTGTAGTGTAGTAGTATTATATCAGTGTGTATTGTAGTAGTATTATATCAGTGTGTAGTAGTATTATATCAGTGTGTAATAGTATTATATCAGTGTGTAGTGTAGTAGTATTATATCAGTGTGTATTGTAGTAGTATTATATCAGTGTGTAGTAGTATTATATCAGTGTGTAATAGTATTATATCAGTGTGTAGTGTAGTATTATATCAGTGTGTATTGTAGTAGTATTATATCAGTGTGTCTTGTAGTAGTATTATATCAGGGTGTAGTGTAGTAGTATTATATCAGTGTGTAGTGTAGTAGTATTATATCAGTGTGTATTGTAATAGTATTATATCAGTGTGTATTGTAGTAGTATTATATCAGTGTGTACTGTAGTAGTATTATATCAGTGTGTATTGTGGTACTATTATATCAGTGTGTAGTAGTATTATATCAGTGTGTATTGTAGTACTATTATATCAGAGTGTATTGTAGTAGTATTATATCAGTGTGTATTGTAGTAGTATTATATCAGTGTGTAGTGTAGTAGTATTATATCAGTGTGTATTGTAGTAGTATTATTATATCAGTGTGTATTGTAGTAGTATTATATCAGTGTGTATTGTAGTAGCATTATATCAGTGTGTGCTGTAGTAGTATTATATCAGTGTGTAGTAGTATTATATCAGAGTGTATTGTAGTAGTATTATATCAGTGTGTAGTGTAGTAGTATTATATCAGTGTGTAGTGTAGTAGTATTATATCAGTGTGTACCGTAGTGGTATTATATCAGTGTGTGTTGTAGTAGTATTATATCAGTGTGTACGGTAGTAGTAGTATTATATCAGTGTGTACTGTAGTAGTATTATATCAATGTGTATTGTAGTAGTATTATATCAGTGTGTAGTAGTATTATATCAGTGTGTATTGTAGTAGTATTATATCGGTGTGTCTTGTAGTAGTATTATATCAGTGTGTATTGTAGTAGTATTATATCAGTGTGTACTGTAGTAGTATTATATCAGTGTGTACCGTAGTGGTATTATATCAGTGTGTGTTGTAGTAGTATTATATCAGTGTGTACTATAGTAGTATTATATCAGTGTGCACTGTAGTAGTATTATATCAGTGTGTATTGTAGTAGTATTATATCAGTGTGTACTGTAGTAGTAGTATTATATCAGTATGTATTGTAGTAGTATTATATCAGTGTGTAGTGTAGTAGCATTATATCAGTGTGTGCTGTAGTAGTATTATATCAATGTGTATTATAATAGTATTATATCAGTGTGTATTGTAGTAGTATTATATCAGTGTGTAGTAGTATTATATCAGTGTGTATTGTAGTAGTATTATATCAGTGTGTCTTGTAGTAGTATTATATCAGTGTGTAATAGTATTATATCAGTGTGTAGTGTAGTAGTATTATATCAGGGTGTAGTAGTATTATATCAGTGTGTATTGTAGTAGTATTATATCAGTGTGTAGTGTAGTAGTATTATATCCGTGTGTAGTGTAGTAGTATTATATCAGTGTGTACCGTAGTGGTATTATATCAGTGTGTGTTGTAGTAGTATTATATCAGTGTGTACTGTAGTAGTAGTATTATATCAGTGTGTACTGTAGTAGTATTATATCAATGTGTATTATAATAGTATTATATCAGTGTGTATTGTAGTAGTATTATATCAGTGTGTAGTAGTATTATATCAGTGTGTATTGTAGTAGTATTATATCAGTGTGTCTTGTAGTAGTATTATATCAGTGTGTATTGTAGTAGTGTTATATCAGTGTGTATTGTAGTAGTATTATATCAGTGTGTCTTGTAGTAGTATTATATCAGTGTGTATTGTAGTAGTATTATATCAGTGTGTGTTGTAGTAGTATTATATCAGTGTGTATTGTAGTAGTGTTATATCAGTGTGTATTGTAGTAGTATTATATCAGTGTGTATTGTAGTAGTGTTATATCAGTGGTAGTGTAAGTGTTATATCAGTGTGTAGTGTAGTAGTATTATATCAGTGTGTAGTGTAGTAGTATTATATCAGTGTGTATTGTAGTAGTATTATATCAGTGTGTATTGTAGTAGTATTATATCAGTGTGTAGTAGTATTATATCAGTGTGTAATAGTATTATATCAGTGTTTAGTGTAGTAGTATTATATCAGTGTGTATTGTAGTAGTATTATATCAGTGTGTAGTGTAGTAGTATTATATCAGTGTGTAGTGTAGTAGTATTATATCAGTGTGTAGTGTAGTAGTAGTATATCAGGGTGTAGTGTAGTAGTATTATATCAGTGTGTAGTGTAGTAGTATTATATCAGTGTGTATTGTAGTAGTATTATACAGTGTGTATTGTAGTAATATTATATCAGTGGTGTAGTAGTATTATATCAGTGTGTAATAGTATTATATCAGTGTGTAGTGTAGTAGTATTATATCAGTGTGTATTGTAGTAGTATTATATCAGTGTGTAGTGTAGTAGTATTATATCAGTGTGTAGTGTAGTAGTATTATATCAGTGTGTAGTGTAGTAGTATTATATCAGTGTGTATTGTAGTAGTGTTATATCAGTGTGTATTGTAGTAGTATTATATCAGTGTGTCTTGTAGTAGTATTATATCAGTGTGTATTGTAGTAGTATTATATCAGTGTGTATTGTAGTAGTATTATATCAGGTGTGTAGTAGTATTATATCAGTGTGTAATAGTATTATATCAGTGTGTAGTGTAGTAGTATTATATCAGTGTGCATTGTAGTAGTATTATATCAGTGTGTATTGTAGTAGTATTATATCAGGGTGTATTGTAGTAGTATTATATCAGTGTGTAGTGGTAGTAATATTATATCAGTGTGTATTGTAGTAGTATTATATCAGTGTTTATTGTAGTAGTATTATATCAGTGTGTAGTAGTATTATATCAGTGTGTATGTAGTAGTATTATATCAGTGTGTATTGTAGTAGTGTTATATCAGTGTGTATTGTAGTAGTATTATATCAGTGTGTCTTGTAGTAGTATTATATCAGTGTGTATTGTAGTAGTATTATATCAGTGTGTGTTGTAGTAGTATTATATCAGTGTGTATTGTAGTAGTGTTATATCAGTGTGTATTGTAGTAGTATTATATCAGTGTGTCTTGTAGTAGTATTATATCAGGGTGTAGTGTAGTAGTATTATATCAGTGTGTAGTGTAGTAGTATTATATCAGTGTGTATTGTAATAGTATTATATCAGTGTGTATTGTAGTAGTATTATATCAGTGTGTACTGTAGTAGTATTATATCAGTGTGTATTGTGGTACTATTATATCAAATCAAATCAAATCAAATTTATTTATATAGCCCTTCGTACATCAGCTGATATCTCAAAGTGCTGTACAGAAACCCAGCCTAAAACCCCAAACAGCAAGCAATGCAGGTGTAGAAGCACGGTGGCTAGGAAAAACTCCCTAGAAAGGCCATATCAGTGTGTATTGTAGTAGTATTATATCAGTGTGTAGTGTAGTAGTATTATATCAGTGTGTATTGTAGTAGTATTATATCAGTGTGTATTGTAGTAGTAGTATATCAGTGTGTAGTGTAGTAGTATTATATCAGTGTGTAGTGTAGTAGTATTATATCAGGGTGTAGTGTAGTAGTATCATATCAGTGTGTAGTGTAGTAGTATTATATCAGTGTGTATTGTAGTAGTATTATATCAGTGTGTATTGTAGTAATATTATATCAGTGTGTAGTAGTATTATATCAGTGTTTAATAGTATTATATCAGTGTGTAGTGTTGTAGTATTATATCAGTGTGTATTGTAGTAGTATTATATCAGTGTGTAGTGTAGTAGTATTATATCAGTGTGTAGTGTAGTAGTATTATATCAGTGTGTAGTGTAGTAGTATTATATCAGTGTGTAGTGTAGTAGTATTATATCAGTGTGTATTGTAGTAGTATTATATCAGTGTGTAGTAGTATTATATCAGTGTGTAATAGTATTATATCAGTGTGTAGTGTAGTAGTATTATATCAGTGTGTATTGTAGTAGTATTATATCAGTGTGTAGTAGTATTATATCAGTGTGTATAGTATTATATCAGTGTGTAGTGTAGTATTATATCAGTGTGTATTGTAGTAGTATTATATCAGTGTGTCTTGTAGTAGTATTATATCAGGGTGTAGTGTAGTAGTATTATATCAGTGTGTAGTGTAGTAGTATTATATCAGTGTGTATTGTAATAGTATTATATCAGTGTGTATTGTAGTAGTATTATATCAGTGTGTACTGTAGTAGTATTATATCATGTGTATTGTGGTACTATTATATCAGTGTGTAGTAGTATTATATCAGTGTGTATTGTAGTACTATTATATCAGAGTGTATTGTAGTAGTATTATATCAGTGTGTATTGTAGTAGTATTATATCAGTGTGTAGTGTAGTAGTATTATATCAGTGTGTATTGTAGTAGTATTATTATATCAGTGTGTATTGTAGTAGTATTATATCAGTGTGTATTGTAGTAGCATTATATCAGTGTGTGCTGTAGTAGTATTATATCAGTGTGTAGTAGTATTATATCAGAGTGTATTGTAGTAGTATTATATCAGTGTGTAGTGTAGTAGTATTATATCAGTGTGTAGTGTAGTAGTATTATATCAGTGTGTACCGTAGTGGTATTATATCAGTGTGTGTTGTAGTAGTATTATATCAGTGTGTACTGTAGTAGTAGTATTATATCAGTGGTGTACTGTAGTAGTATTATATCAATGTGTATTGTAGTAGTATTATATCAGTGTGTAGTAGTATTATATCAGTGTGTATTGTAGTAGTATTATATCGGTGTGTCTTGTAGTAGTATTATATCAGTGTGTATTGTAGTAGTATTATATCAGTGTGTACTGTAGTAGTATTATATCAGTGTGTACCGTAGTGGTATTATATCAGTGTGTGTTGTAGTAGTATTATATCAGTGTGTACTATAGTAGTATTATATCAGTGTGCACTGTAGTAGTATTATATCAGTGTGTATTGTAGTAGTATTATATCAGTGTGTACTGTAGTAGTAGTATTATATCAGTATGTATTGTAGTAGTATTATATCAGTGTGTAGTGTAGTAGCATTATATCAGTGTGTGCTGTAGTAGTATTATATCAATGTGTATTATAATAGTATTATATCAGTGTGTATTGTAGTAGTATTATATCAGTGTGTAGTAGTATTATATCAGTGTGTATTGTAGTAGTATTATATCAGTGTGTCTTGTAGTAGTATTATATCAGTGTGTAATAGTATTATATCAGTGTGTAGTGTAGTAGTATTATATCAGGGTGTAGTAGTATTATATCAGTGTGTATTGTAGTAGTATTATATCAGTGTGTAGTGTAGTAGTATTATATCAGTGTGTAGTGTAGTAGTATTATATCAGTGTGTACCGTAGTGGTATTATATCAGTGTGTGTTGTAGTAGTATTATATCAGTGTGTACTGTAGTAGTAGTATTATATCAGTGTGTACTGTAGTAGTATTATATCAATGTGTATTATAATAGTATTATATCAGTGTGTATTGTAGTAGTATTATATCAGTGTGTAGTAGTATTATATCAGTGTGTATTGTAGTAGTATTATATCAGTGTGTCTTGTAGTAGTATTATATCAGTGTGTATTGTAGTAGTATTATATCAGTGTGTACTGTAGTAGTATTATATTAGTGTGTACTGTGGTAGTATTATATCAGTGTGTATTGTAGTAGTATTATATCAGTGTGTGTTGTAGTAGTATATCAGTGTGTACTGTAGTAGTATTATATCAGTGTGTACTGTAATAGTATTATATCAGTGTGTCTTGTAGTAGTATTATATCAGGGTGTAGTGTATTAGTATTATATCAGAGTGTAGTGTAGTAGTATTATATCAGTGTGTAGTGTAGTAGTATTATATCAGGGTGTAGTGTATTAGTATTATATCAGTGTGTAGTGTAGTAGTATTATATCAGTGTGTATTGTAATAGTATTATATCAGTGTGTATTGTAGTAGTATTATATCAGTGTGTATTGTAGTAGCATTATATCAGTGTGTGCTGTAGTAGTATTATATCAGTGTGTAGTAGTATTATATCAGTGTGTATTGTAGTAGTATTATATCAGTGTGTAGTGTAGTAGTATTATATCAGTGTGTAGTGTAGTAGTATTATATCAGTGTGTACCGTAGTGGTATTATATCAGTGTGTGTTGTAGTAGTATTATAACAGTGTGTACTGTAGTAGTAGTATTATATCAGTGTGTACTGTAGTAGTATTATATCAATGTGTATTGTAGTAGTATTATATCAGTGTGTAGTAGTATTATATCAGTGTGTATTGTAGTAGTATTATATCGGTGTGTCTTGTAGTAGTATTATATCAGTGTGTATTGTAGTAGTATTATATCAGTGTGTACTGTAGTAGTATTATATCAGTGTGTACCGTAGTGGTATTATATCAGTGTGTGTCGTAGTAGTATTATATCAGTGTGTACTGTAGTAGTATTATATCAGTGTGCACTGTAGTAGTATTATATCAGTGTGTATTGTAGTAGTATTATATCAGTGTGTACTGTAGTAGTAGTATTATATCAGTATGTATTGTAGTAGTATTATATCAGTGTGTAGTGTAGTAGCATTATATCATTGTGTGCTGTAGTAGTATTATATCAATGTGTATTATAATAGTATTATATCAGTGTGTATTGTAGTAGTATTATATCAGTGTGTAGTAGTATTATATCAGTGTGTATTGTAGTAGTATTATATCAGTGTGTCTTGTAGTAGTATTATATCAGTGTGTAATAGTATTATATCAGTGTGTAGTGTAGTAGTATTATATCAGGGTGTAGTAGTATTATATCAGTGTGTATTGTAGTAGTATTATATCAGTGTGTAGTGTAGTAGTATTATATCAGTGTGTAGTGTAGTAGTATTATATCAGTGTGTACCGTAGTGGTATTATATCAGTGTGTGTTGTAGTAGTATTATATCAGTGTGTACTGTAGTAGTAGTATTATATCAGTGTGTACTGTAGTAGTATTATATCAATGTGTATTATAATAGTATTATATCAGTGTGTATTGTAGTAGTATTATATCAGTGTGTAGTAGTATTATATCAGTGTGTATTGTAGTAGTATTATATCAGTGTGTATTGTAGTAGTATTATATCAGTGTGTACTGTAGTAGTATTATATTAGTGTGTACTGTGGTAGTATTATATCAGTGTGTATTGTAGTAGTATTATATCAGTGTGTGTTGTAGTATTATATCAGTGTGTACTGTAGTAGTATTATATCAGTGTGTACTGTAATAGTATTATATCAGTGTGTCTTGTAGTAGTATTATATCAGTGTGTATTGTAGTAGTATTATATCAGTGTGTATTGTAGTAGTATTATATCAGTGTGTACTGTAATAGTATTATATCAGTGTGTATTGTGGTACTATTATATCAGTGTGTATTTTAGTAGTATTATATCAGTGTGTAGTGTAGTAGTATTATATCAGTGTGTATTGTAGTAGTATTATATCAGTGTGTAGTGTAGTAGTATTATATCAGTGTATCTTGTAGTAGTATTATATCAGTGTGTAGTGTAGTAGTATTATATCAGTGTGTAGTGTAGTAGTATTATATCAGTGTGTATTGTAATAGTATTATATCAGTGTGTAGTGTAGTAGTATTATATCAGTGTGTAGTGTAGGAGCCTCCATCTGATAATAGACTGGAAATGAGTCAGGACATGCCATAACATATGGAATAATGCCCCATTTAAAACTACATGCCATAACATATGGAATAATGCCCCATTTAAAATGACTTGCCATAACATATGGTATAATGCCCCATTTAAAATGACATGCCATAACACATGGTATAATGCCCCATTTAAAACTACATGCCATAACATATGGAATAATGTCCCATTTAAAACTACATGCCATAACATATGGAATAATGCCCCATTAAAAACTACATGCCATAACATATGGAATAATGCCCCATTTAAAACTACATGCCATAACATATGGAATAATGTCCCATTTAAAACATCATGCTATAACAATAGGGAATAATGTCCCATTTAAAACAGAGATGGATGAAGAGTGGAGGCGATGGCGGGGGGGATCAGTGGAGGTATAGAAAGAGGAGAGAAAGATGGGAGAGGAGAGGGGGAGAGTGACACTGGTATTTTGGGGGGGGGTGATTGTGTGTGTTTGTTATTCTTTGTATTGAGCTCTGTCTTGGGTTGCAGAATGTGTTGGGGGGGATGAGTTGAGAGCAGGGCTGAGGGGTGTGTTTGTCTGGCTCTTTGCATAAACCTCACACCCTCTACTGTCCTCCCACTAGACCTGTCCTTAACCCTCACACCCTCTACTGTCCTCCCACTAGACCTGTCCTTAACCCTCACACCCTTTACTGTCCTCCCGCAAGACCTGTCCTTAACCCTCACACCCTTTACTGTCCTCCCACTAGACCTGTCCTTAACCCTCACACCCTTTACTGTCCTCCTACTAGACCTGTCCTTAACCCTCACACTCTTTACTGTCCTCCCACTAGACCTGTCCTTAACCCTCACACTCTTTACTGTCCTCCCACTACACCTGTCCTTAACCCTCACACCCTTTACTGTCCTCCCACTAGACCTGTCCTTAACCCTCACACCCTTTACTGTCCTCCCACTAGACCTGTCCTTAACCCTCACACCCTTTACTGTCCTCCCACTAGACCTGTCCTTAACCCTCACACCGTGTACTGCCCCCCCCCCCCCCCCCCCCACTAGACCTGTCCTTAACCCTCACCACCCTTTACTGTCCTCCCACTAGACCTGTCCTTAACCCTCACACCCTCTACTGTCCTCCCACTAGACCTGTCCTTAACCCTCACACCCTGTAGTGCCCCCCCCCACTAGACCTGTCCTTAACCCTCACACCCTCTACTTGTCTCCCACTAGACCTGTCCTTAACCCTCACACCCTGTACTGCCCCCCCCCCCACTAGACCTGTCCTTAACCCTCACACCCTGTACTGCCACCCCCCCCCCCCACTAGACCTGTCCTTAACCCTCACACCCTCTACTTGTCTCCCACTAGACCTGTCCTTAACCCTCACACCCTGTACTGCCCCCTCCTTCTCCTCTTCCTGTTCCTCTTCTTCACCTTCTTCTTCTCCTCCTTCTGTTCCCCGTCTTCTTCACCTCCTTCTCCTCCTTCTGTTCCTCATCTTCTTCACCTCCTTCTCCTCCTCCTGTTCCTCATCTTCTTCACCTCCTTCCCCTCTTCCTGTTCCTCATTTTCTTCACCTCCTTCTCCTGTTCCTGTTCCTCATCTTCTTCACCTCCTTCTCCTCTTCCTGTTCCTCATCTTCTTCACCTCCTTCTCCTCTTCCTGTTCCTCATCTTCTTCACCTCCTTCTCCTCTTCCTGTTCCTCATCTTCTTCATCTCCTTCTCCTCTTCCTGTTCCTCATCTTCTTCACCTCCTTCTCCTCTTCCTGTTCCTCATCTTCTTCACCTCCTTCTCCTCTTCCTGTTCCTCATCTTCTTCACCTCCTTCTCCTCTTCCTGTTCCTCATCTTCTTCACCTCCTTCTCCTCTTCCTGTTCCTCATCTTCTTCATCTCCTTCTCCTCTTCCTGTTCCTCATCTTCTTCACCTCCTTCTCCTCTTCCTGTTCCTCATCTTCTTCACCGCCTTCTCCTCTTCCTGTTCCTCATCTTCTTCACCTCCTTCTCCACTTCCTGTTCCTCATCTTCTTCACCTCCTTCTCCACTTCCTGTTCCTCATCTTCACCTCCTTCTCCTCTTCCTGTCCCTCTTCTTCTTCACCTCCTTCTCCTCTTCCTGTTCCTCATCTTCTTCACCTCCTTCTCCACTTCCTGTTCCTCTTCTTCACCTCCTTCTCCTCTTCCTGTTCCTCATCTTCTTCACCTCCTTCTCCTCTTCCTGTTCCTCATCTTCTTCACCTCCTTCTCCACTTCCTGTTCCTCATCTTCTTCACCCCCCCACTCTGTTTCATGTGTCTTTTCTTCTTTCGTTCTCCAGAAGAAGGGCGAATGACATCATAAACCACTGCTTGGTCAGTTTGGTTGACTGTAGAATTCAAAGTGCTTTTTTGAGTCAAACCTCAGATCTGCCTTCATTTACCATTTCTCTCCCTCCACCACATGCACTCTGTGATTGTCTGTCCTCACTATGGCAGAATCAGTGTGATATCTAGTGTTTTTATGTCACTCCTCCTCCCTCTTCTCTGGAAGCTGGAACATTCTTGGGATTCTGAGCAGTGGGTGTCCTGCCCTGGGTGGTTTGGCAGGACAGGATGGGAATTGGATTGGGAAGGACGCCATCACACAGAACTCCATAAATCTGTCACCTTCCCCTGTTCCTCCTCATCCCAGAGAACACATCATTATCTCGAGACAGGAGAGGAGAGAGAGCGAACCAACACAGTTTGTGTTGCTCCTCCCCTTCTCCCACTGAGAGAGCCAATGAGAGAGAAAGACGAGAGAGGGAGAGAGGAAGAGAAGAAGAGAGGGAGAGAGGGAGAGGGGAAGAGGAAGAGAGAGAGAGAGAGGGAGAGAGGAAGAGAAGAAGAGAGGGAGAGAGGTAGAGGGGAAGAGAAGAAGAGAGAGAGAGAGAGGGAGAGGGGAAGAGGAAGAGAGAGAGAGAGAGGGAGAGAGGAAGAGAAGAAGAGAG
>NW_022261985.1:6561649-6574149 GCF_002021735.2 Oncorhynchus kisutch
AGTGTTCTGGTATGTTCTGGTGTGTTATGGTGTGTTCTGATGTGTTCTGGTATGTTCTGGTGTGTTCTGAAGTGTTCTGATGTGTTCTGGTATGTTCTGGTGTGTTCTGAAGTGTTCTGGTGTGTTCTGATGTGTTCTGGTATGTTCTGAAGTGTTCTGGTGTGTTCTGGTATGTTCTGATGTGTTCTGGTATGTTCTGGTGTGTTCTGAAGTGTTCTGATGTGTTCTGGTGTGTTCTGAAGTGTTCTGAAGTGTTCTAGTATGTTCTGATGTGTTCTGGTATGTTCTGGTGTGTTCTGGTATGTTCTGGTGTGTTCTGAAGTGTTCTGGTATGTTCTGATGTGTTCTGGTATGTTCTGGTACAGTGTGTGTGTGTTTAAGTGTATTTCTGACCTTATCTTAATGGGTGTGTGAGTGAGTATACATATGATGTTTGATCTGATGGTCAAAAGGACTCCAACAGGTTAGTGATGAATCCTACCCAGTGTAATGGTACTAGGAGGCTGGGGGAACCAGGTGGAGGAGTAGAATGGGTGTTCTGTACAGCCCTCTATGTCAGTGTTTATACAGCATTAAAAACCATACAGAATAACCTTGGCTGTGTTTCTCCACGTACGACAGCCTCTGTGTGTGTGTGTGTGTGTGTGTGTGTGTGTGTGTGTGTGTGTGTGTGTTTACGTATTACTGTGTGTGTGTGTGTGTGTGTGTTTACATATTACTGTGTGTGCTCTGTGGTCAGTCAGAGTTTATGTACCTGACATTAACCAGTGTTCAGACCAGGTGGACAGTATATTGACACGATGTACCTGACATTAATCAGTGTTCAGACCAGGTGGACAGTATATTGAAACGATGTACCTGACATTAACCAGTGTTCAGACCAGGTGGACAGTATATTGAAACGATGTTCAGACTTCAAGCGTTGGTCCATCACCACTGGTCATTTATCAGAGCTGGTTAGAAGCCACGGTTGCAGCTGTGTGTGTGTGCCGTTGTGTGTGTGTGTGTGTGTGTGTGTGTGTGTGTGTGTGCCGTTGTGTGTGTGTGTGTGCGTGTGTGTGTGTGTGTGTGCCGTTGTGTGTGTGTGTGTGTGCCGTTGTGTGTGTGTGCCGTTGTGTGTGTGTGTGTGCCGTTGTGTGTGTGTGTGCCGTTGTGTTGTGTGTGCCGTTGTGTGTGTGTGTGCCGTTGTGTGTGTGTGTGCCGTTGTGTGTGTGTGTGTGCCGTTGTGTGTGTGTGTGTGTGCCGTTGTGTGTGTGTAACCATGCACACAGGAGATTCATGTCTTGGGAACCGGGAGTTGGTCACTGAATGTATTTATCTATTTACCTATGTTCTGGTGTGTTCTGGTATGTTCTGATGGGCTCTAGAGTGTTCTGGTATGTTCTGGTATGTTCTGGTGTGTTCTGGTATGTTGTGGTGTGTTCTGGTATGTTCTGGTGTGTTCTGGTATGTTCTGGTATGTTCTGGTATGTTCTGGTGTGTTCTGAAGTGTTCTGGTGTGTTCTGGTGTGTTCTGGTATGTTCTGGTATGTTCTGGTGTGTTCTGGTATGTTCTGGTGTGTTCTGGTATGTTCTGGTGTGTTCTGGTATGTTCTGGTGTGTTCTGAAGTGTTCTGAAGTGTTCTGGTGTGTTCTGGTGTGTTCTGGTATGTTCTGGTGTGTTCTGGTATGTTCTGGTGTGTTCTGGTATGTTCTGGTGTGTTCTGGTGAGTTCTGAAGTGTTCTAGTATGTTCTGGTATGTTCTGGTATGTTCTGGTGTGTTCTGGTATGTTCTGGTATGTTCTGGTGTGTTCTGGTATGTTCTGGTATGTTCTGGTGTGTTCTGAAGTGTTCTGGTGTGTTCTGGTATGTTCTGGTGTGTTCTGAAGTGTTCTGAAGTGTTCTGGTGTGTTCTGGGTGTGTTCTGGTATGTTCTGGTATGTTCTGGTGTGTTCTGGTATGTTCTGGTGTGTTCTGGTATGTTCTGGTGTGTTCTGGTATGTTCTGGTGTGTTCTGAAGTGTTCTGAAGTGTTCTGGTGTATTCTGGTGTGTTCTGGTATGTTCTGGTATGTTCTGGTGTGTTCTGGTGTGTTCTGGTATGTTCTGGTGTGTTCTGGTGTGTTCTGGTATGTTCTGGTGTGTTCTGGTATGTTCTGGTATGTTCTGGTGTGTTCTGAAGTGTTCTGAAGTGTTCTGGTGTGTTCTGGTATGTTCTGGTGTGTTCTGGTATGTTCTGATGTGTTCTGGTGTGTTCTGGTGTGTTCTGAAGTGTTCTGATGTGTTCTGGTATGTTCTGGTGTGTTCTGGTGTGTTCTGAAGTGTTCTGGTGTGTTCTGAAGTGTTCTGGTATGTTCTGGTGTGTTCTGAAGTGTTCTGATGTGTTCTGGTATGTTCTGGTGTGTTCTGAAGTGTTCTGGTGTGTTCTGATGTGTTCTGGTATGTTCTGAAGTGTTCTGGTGTGTTCTGGTATGTTCTGATGTGTTCTGGTATGTTCTGGTGTGTTCTGAAGTGTTCTGATGTGTTCTGGTGTGTTCTGAAGTGTTCTGAAGTGTTCTAGTATGTTCTGATGTGTTCTGGTATGTTCTGGTGTGTTCTGGTATGTTCTGGTGTGTTCTGAAGTGTTCTGGTATGTTCTGATGTGTTCTGGTATGTTCTGGTACAGTGTGTGTGTGTTTAAGTGTATTTCTGACCTTATCTTAATGGGTGTGTGAGTGAGTATACATATGATGTTTGATCTGATGGTCAAAAGGACTCCAACAGGTTAGTGATGAATCCTACCCAGTGTAATGGTACTAGGAGGCTGGGGGAACCAGGTGGAGGAGTAGAATGGGTGTTCTGTACAGCCCTCTATGTCAGTGTTTATACAGCATTAAAAACCATACAGAATAACCTTGGCTGTGTTTCTCCACGTACGACAGCCTCTGTGTGTGTGTGTGTGTGTGTGTAAAGGTCCTAACCTCTGAATGCTGTCTGTCCGCAGCAGGCTGGACTGAGACTAAAGGTCCTAACCTCTGAATGCTGTCTGTCCGCAGCAGGCTGGACTGAGACTAAAGGTCCTAACCTCTGAATGCTGTCTATCTGCAGCAGGCTGGACTGAGACTAAAGGTCCTAATGCTGTCTGTCTGCAGAAGGCTGGACTGAGACTAAAGGTCCTAACCTCTGAATGCTGTCTGTCTGCAGCAGGCTGGACTGAGACTAAAGGTCCTAACCTCTGAATGCTGTCTGTCCGCAGCAGGCTGGACTGAGACTAAAGGTCCTAACCTCTGAATGCTGTCTGTCCGCAGCAGGCTGGACTGAGACTAAAGGTCCTAACCTCTGAATGCTGTCTGTCTGCAGCAGGCTGGACTGAGACTAAAGGTCCTAATGCTGTCTGTCTGCAGAAGGCTGGACTGAGACTAAAGGTCCTAACCTCTGAATGCTGTCTGTCTGCAGCAGGCTGGACTGAGACTAAACGTCCTAACCTCTGAATGCTGTCTGTCCGCAGCAGGCTGGACTGAGACTAAAGGTCCTAACCTCTGAATGCTGTCTGTCTGCAGCAGGCTGGACTGAGACTAAAGGTCCTAACCTCTGAATGCTGTCTGTCTGCAGCAGGCTGGACTGAGACTAAAGGTCCTAATGCTGTCTGTCTGCAGAAGGCTGGACTGAGACTAAAGGTCCTAACCTCTGAATGCTGTCTGTCTGCAGCAGGCTGGACTGAGACTAAAGGTCCTAACCTCTGAATGCTGTCTGTCTGCAGCAGGCTGGACTGAGACTAAAGGTCCTAACCTCTGAATGCTGTCTGTCCGCAGCAGGCTGGACTGAGACTAAAGGTCCTAACCTCTGAATGCTGTCTGTCTGCAGCAGGCTGGACTGAGACTAAAGGTCCTAATGCTGTCTGTCTGCAGCAGGCTGGACTGAGACTAAAGGTCCTAACCTCTGAATGCTGTCTGTCCGCAGCAGGCTGGACTGAGACTAAAGGTCCTAACCTCTGAATGCTGTCTGTCTGCAGCAGGCTGGACTGAGACTAAAGGTCCTAACCTCTGAATGCTGTCTGTCTGCAGCAGGCTGGACTGAGACTAAAGGTCCTAATGCTGTCTGTCTGCAGAAGGCTGGACTGAGACTAAAGGTCCTAACCTCTGAATGCTGTCTGTCTGCAGCAGGCTGGACTGAGACTAAAGGTCCTAACCTCTGAATGCTGTCTGTCTGCAGCAGGCTGGACTGAGACTAAAGGTAGTAACCTCTGAATGCTGTCTGTCTGCAGCAGGCTGGACTGAGACTAAAGGTCCTAACCTCTGAATGCTGTCTGTCCGCAGCAGGCTGGACTGAGACTAAAGGTCGTAACCTCTGAATGCTGTCTGTCTGCAGCAGGCTGGACTGAGACTAAAGGTCCTAACCTCTGAATGCTGTCTGTCTGCAGCAGGCTGGACTGAGACTAAAGGTCCTAACCTCTGAATGCTGTCTGTCCGCAGCAGGCTGGACTGAGACTAAAGGTCCTAACCTCTGAATGCTGTCTGTCTGCAGCAGGCTGGACTGAGACTAAAGGTCCTAACCTCTGAATGCTGTCTGTCTGCAGCAGGCTGGACTGAGACTAAAGGTCCTAATGCTGTCTGTCTGCAGAAGGCTGGACTGAGACTAAAGGTCCTAACCTCTGAATGCTGTCTGTCCGCAGCAGGCTGGACTGAGACTAAAGGTCCTAACCTCTGAATGCTGTCTGTCTGCAGCAGGCTGGACTGAGACTAAAGGTCCTAACCTCTGAATGCTGTCTGTCCGCAGCAGGCTGGACTGAGACTAAAGGTCCTAACCTCTGAATGCTGTCTGTCTGCAGCAGGCTGGACTGAGACTAAAGGTCCTAACCTCTGAATGCTGTCTGTCCGCAGCAGGCTGGACTGAGACTAAAGGTCCTAACCTCTGAATGCTGTCTGTCTGCAGCAGGCTGGACTGAGACTAAAGGTCCTAATGCTGTCTGTCTGCAGCAGGCTGGACTGAGACTAAAGGTCCTAACCTCTGAATGCTGTCTGTCCGCAGCAGGCTGGACTGAGACTAAAGGTCCTAACCTCTGAATGATGTCTGTCTGCAGCAGGCTGGACTGAGACTAAAGGACCTAACCTCTGAATGCTGTCTGTCTGCAGCAGGCTGGACTGAGACTAAAGGTCCTAACCTCTGAATGCTGTCTGTCTGCAGCAGGCTGGACTGAGACTAAAGGTCCTAACTTCTGAATGCTGTCTGTCCGCAGCAGGCTGGACTGAGACTAAAGGTCCTAACCTCTGAATGCTGTCTGTCCGCAGCAGGCTGGACTGAGACTAAAGGTCCTAACCTCTGAATGCTGTCTGTCCGCAGCAGGCTGGACTGAGACTAAAGGTCCTAACCTTTAACCTGAAACAGAGCTAAAACAAGTCACACCTCCAGATATAGGCTGCGTGCCAAATGGCATACTATTCCCTGTATAGTGCCCTATATACTCTGTATGGGGATTTACTGTTCGAGTTAATGTGGTTATAGGAGCTAGGAAGTAGGATGTAGGAAGTAGGAAGTTCAAGGTTTTGTTCATTTCTCTGCCTTGTTTTTTGGAGCTTTTCCTGTCAAGCACTCTCACTGGAGCTGTCTCTGTGGGACTGAGTGGTGTGTAAGGCATATGGATATCTCAAGGTGTGTGTGTGTGTGTGTGTGTGTGTGTGTGTGTGTGTGTGTGTGTGTGTGTGTGTGTGTGTGTGTGTGTGTGTGTGTGTGTGTGTGTGTGTGTGTGTGTGTGTGTGTACGTGTGTGTACGTGTGTGTACGTGTGTGTACGTGTGTGTACGTGTGTGTACGTGTGTGTGCAGATGGTACCGGTTTCCCTAGTGATCTGATGTCACTATTTTCTGGACAGATTTGGGTCAGAGGATTCTTCAGTGTCCTGGATGTGAGTGAGATAAAGGGTGGTAGAGAGTTAGATAGAGAGAGAGATCCACAACGAATTTAAAAACAAACCCGATGTTGTTAAACTCCCATATCTACTGGGTGAAATACCACAAACACCATTGTAAATACAACCCATATTTATGGTTATTTATTTTCCCTTTTGTACTTTAACCATTTGTACATTGTTACAACACTGTATATATATATATATATAATATGACATTTGTAATGTCTTTATTCTTTTGTAACTTCTGTGAGTGTAATGTTTACTGTTCATTTTTATTGTTTATTTCACTTTGTTTATTATCTACTTTACTTGCTTTGGTAATGTTAACATATGTTTCCCATGTCAATAAAGCCCTTGAATTGAATTGATATGAATTGAGAGAGTTAGATACAGAGAGTTAGATACAGAGAGAGAGTTAGATACAGAGAGAGAGTTAGATACAGAGAGAGAGAGAGTTAGATACAGAGAGAGAGTTAGATACAGAGAGAGAGAGAGAGAAGGGGCGTAGGGAAGGGTAAAGTTGGCACCAGGCCTGGTAAAGTAGGACCTCTACCCTTCCCCTGGCACGGGGGATGGAAACACAAAGCTGTGCTGATTAACACAGAGGTCTGACTGGTGGGGTTAACACTGATGACTTCCATAGACTGAGTTGTGATAGAAAGAGAGGGAAGGGGGAGAGAGACAGACAGAGAAGGAGGGGGAGAGAGAAAGAGAGGGAGGGGGGAGAGAGAGAGAGGGGGGAGAGAAAGAGAGGGGGAGAGAGGGGGGGTAGAGGGAGAGATCACTAGCTCATTCCCTCTCCCTCCACCCTAACCCTATATCTCATTCCCTCTACCCTTACCCTAACCCTATATCTCATTCCCTCTACCTTCTACTCCCTACCCTATATCTCATTCCCTCTACCCCTTACCCTAACCCTATATATCATTCCCTCTCCCTCCACCCTAACCCTATAGCTCATTACCCCTACCCCTACCCTAACCCTATATCTCATTCCCTCTACCCTCTACCCTATATATCATTCCCTCTACCCTAACACTATAGCTCATTCCCTCTACCTCTACTCCCTACCCTATATCTCATTCCCTCTACCTCTACCCTAACCTTATATCTCATTCCCTCTACCCCTACTCCCTACCCTACCCTATAGCTCATTCCCTCTACCTCTACTCCCTACCTTATATCTCATTCCCCCTACCCTAACCCTATATCTCATTCCCTCTACCTCTACTCCCTACCCTATATCTCATTCCCTCTACCCCTACCCTAACCCTATAGCTCATTCCTTCTACCCCCTACCCTAGCCCCCTACCCCTTTCCCACTTCTCCCTTGCCCTTTCCTACCCCCTAACATCTATTCCCTACCCCCTAGCTAGCCTCTGGCCCCTAGCCCTGTGAAGTCCCCTCCCCCCTCCCTTCCTCGGCCCTTGGCAAAACACACACTCAGGCCCTGAGGGTGGCAGGGAATGGGCACCACATCACACACACACACACACACACACACACACACACACACACACACCACACACAGGGCATCAATAGCACCTTTTACCTGCTACACTAACTGAAACACGGCCACTGAGCTTTATAAGGTTTGATCGCGGACGGAGGTTTCCAGAAACGGCCCAATAGGGAACACAGTGTTTAATCAGAATAATCTGTAGGGAACACAGTGTTTACACGTCTTTGATTGTTCTCTCTGTAGGGAATACAGTGTTTAAACAGAATAATCTGACATCATAAAGCCTTTTATGACGTCACAGAGCCGTGGAACCACCGTTCTCTCTGTAGGGAATACAGTGTTTAATCAGAATAATCTGACATCATAAAGCCTTTTATGACGTCACAGAGCCGTGGAACCACCGTTCTCTCTGTAGGGAATACAGTGTTTAATCAGAATAATCTGACATCATAAAGCCTTTTATGACGTCACAGAGCCGTGGAACCACCGTTCTCTCTGTAGGGAACACAGTGTTTAATCAGAATAATCTGACATCATAAAGCCTTTTATGACGTCACAGAGCCGTGGAACCACCGTTCTCTCTGTAGGGAATACAGTGTTTAATCAGAATAATCTGACATCATAGAGCCTTTTATGACGTCACAGAGCCGTGGAACCACCGTTCTCTCTGTAGGGAATACAGTGTTTAATCAGAATAATCTGACATCATAAAGCCTTTTATGACGTCACAGAGCCGTGGAACCACCGTTCTCTCTGTAGGGAATACAGTGTTTAATCAGAATAATCTGACATCATAAAGCCTTTTATGACGTCACAGAGCCGTGGAACCACCGTTCTCTCTGTAGGGAATACAGTGTTTAATCAGAATAATCTGACATCATGAAGCCTTTTATGACGTCACAGAGCCGTGGAACCACCGTTCTCTCTGTAGGGAACACAGTGTTTAAACGTCTTTGATTAGAATACATTTCCTGTAGCATGTGGCTGATTGTAGACTCTGGCTGAGGGACGTCACAGAGCCGTGGAACCATCGTTCTCTCTGTAGGGAACCAGTGTTCATATTAGCTTGGCAGGACTCAATGAAGCCTCAATAAAGTCAATGAAGATATTTATGTCACCTCTCACTTGACTCTTAACCTGGTCCCAGATCTCTTTGTGTTGTCTTGTTTACTCCTATGGTCATTGTCATGCCAAATTGCACCAGGCTGACTTCAATCTATTTCACCTTTTTAAGAAAATCCGTATATTCCAATCAATGAATTCCATACATCCCACTTTGTATATCCTGGCTTTAAAACTCCACCTTGTATTTCCTGACTGAATACATCCTACATGTGTTGTCTAATAACTCTCTGAATCCTAACAGTGTGTTGTAATGTGTGTCCTTGACAGACAGGAGGCGCTGTTAGCAGCCATCAGTGAGAAGGATGCCAACATCGCCCTGCTGGAGCTGTCCTCGTCCAAGAAGAAGAAGACGCAGGACGAGGTGGCCATGCTGAAGAGAGAGAAGGACAGCCTGGTACAACAGCTCAAACAACAGGTACGAAACATTCAACACTCCCTCGTCACGTGACCTGGGTGGCCCCTGTCACATGACTGGGAACTAGACACTCATCGTGGCTTCGAAAGCTTAAGGAAAGCTGCCATTACAGTTTGCTTTCTCTGGAATCTATATGCTGGGTGACAGAATAGGAAGTGACAGTAATATGGGGACTGGGAGGATTGTAAACCTGATTTCATCATCCGTGATTTGTTTGTAGGTGTAACTTAAAGAGGTTACATATGGAGGGGGATAGAGGTGGGAGAAGACTAGAGGAAAGGGGGATAGAGGTGGGAGAAGACTAGAGGAAAGGGGGATAGAGGTGGGAGAAGACTAGAGGAGAAGACTAGAGGAAAGGGGGATAGAGGTGGGAGAAGACTAGAGGAGAAGACTAGAGGAAAGGGGGATAGAGGTGGGAGAAGACTAGAGGAAAGGGGGATAGAGGTGGGAGAAGACTAGAGGAAAGGGGGATAGAGGTGGGAGAAGACTAGAGGAAAGGGGGATAGAGGTGGGAGAAGACTAGAGGAAAGGGGGGTAGAGGTGGGAGAAGACTAGAGGAAAGGGGGATAGAGGTGGGAGAAGACTAGAGGAAAGGGGGATAGAGGTGGGAGAAGACTAGAGGAGAAGACTAGAGGAAAGGGGGATAGAGGTGGGAGAAGACTAGAGGAAAGGGGGATAGAGGTGTGAGAAGACTAGAGGAGAAGACTAGAGGAAAGGGGGATAGAGGTGGGAGAAGACTAGAGGAAAGGGGGGTAGAGGTGGGAGAAGACTAGAGGAAAGGGGGATAGAGGTGGGAGAAGACTAGAGGAAAGGGGGATAGAGGTGGGAGAAGACTAGAGGAAAGGGGGATAGAGGTGGGAGAAGACTAGAGGAAAGGGGGATAGAGGTGGGAGAAGACTAGAGGAAAGGGGGATAGAGGTGGGAGAAGACTAGAGGAAAGGGGATAGAGGTGGGAGAAGACTAGAGGAAAGGGGGATAGAGGTGGGAGAAGACTAGAGGAAAGGGGGATAGAGGTGGGAGAAGACTAGAGGAAAGGGGGATAGAGGTGGGAGAAGACTAGAGGAAAGGGGGGTAGAGGTGGGAGAAGACTAGAGGAAAGGGGGATAGAGGTGGGAGAAGACTAGAGTAAAGGGGGATAGAGGTGGGAGAAGACTAGAGGAAAGGGGGATAGAGGTGGGAGAAGACTAGAGGAAAGGGGGGTAGAGGTGGGAGAAGACTAGAGGAAAGGGGGATAGAGGTGGGAGAAGACTAGAGGAAAGGGGGATAGAGGTGGGAGAAGACTAGAGGAAAGGGGATAGAGGTGGGAGAAGACTAGAGGAAAGGGGATAGAGGTGGGAGAAGACTAGAAGAGAAGACTAGATGAAAGGGGGATAGAGGTGGGAGAAGACTAGAGGAAAGGGGGATAGAGGTGGGAGAAGACTAGAGGAAAGGGGGGTAGAGGTGGGAGAAGACTAGAGGAAAGGGGGATAGAGGTGGGAGAAGACTAGAGGAGAAGACTAGAGGAAAGGGGATAGAGGTGGGAGAAGACTAGAGGAGAAGACTAGAGGAAAGGGGGATAGAGGTGGGAGAAGACTAGAGGAAAGGGGGATAGAGGTGGGAGAAGACTAGAGGAGAAGACTAGAGGAAAGGGGGATAGAGGTGGGAGAAGACTAGAGGAAAGGGGGATAGAGGTGGGAGAAGACTAGAGGAAAGGGGGGGTAGAGGTGGGAGAAGACTAGAGGAAAGGGGGATAGAGGTGGGAGAAGACTAGAGGAGAAGACTAGAGGAAAGGGGGATAGAGGTGGGAGAAGACTAGAGGAAAGGGGGATAGAGGTGGGAGAAGACTAGAGGAAAGGGGGATAGAGGTGGGAGAAGACTAGAGGAAAGGGGGATAGAGGTGGGAGAAGACTAGAGGAAAGGGGGATAGAGGTGGGAGAAGACTAGAGGAAAGGGGGATAGAGGTGGGAGAAGACTAGAGGAAAGGGGGATATAGGTGAGAGAAGACTAGAGGAAAGGGGGATAGAGGTGGGAGAAGACTAGAGGAAAGGGGGATAGAGGTGGGAGAAGACTAGAGGAAAGGGGGATAGAGGTGGGAGAAGACTAGAGGAAAGGGAGATAGAGGTGGGAGAAGACTAGAGGAAAGGGGGATAGAGGTGGGAGAAGACTAGAGGAAAGGGGGGTAGAGGTGGGAGAAGACTAGAGGAAAGGGGGATAGAGGTGGGAGAAGACTAGAGGAAAGGGGGATAGAGGTGGGAGAAGACTAGAGGAAAGGGGGATAGAGGTGGGAGAAGACTAGAGGAAAGGGGGATAGAGGTGGGAGAAGACTAGAGGAAAGGGGGATAGAGGTGGGAGAAGACTAGAGGAGAAGACTAGAGGAAAGGGGGATAGAGGTGGGAGAAGACTAGAGGAAAGGGGGATAGAGGTGGGAGAAGACTAGAGGAGAAGACTAGAGGAAAGGGGGATAGAGGTGGGAGAAGACTAGAGGAAAGGGGGGTAGAGGTGGGAGAAGACTAGAGGAAAGGGGGATAGAGGTGGGAGAAGACTAGAGGAAAGGGGGATAGAGGTGGGAGAAGACTAGAGGAAAGGGGGATAGAGGTGGGAGAAGACTAGAGGAAAGGGGGATAGAGGTGGGAGAAGACTAGAGGAAAGGGGGATAGAGGTGGGAGAAGACTAGAGGAAAGGGGATAGAGGTGGGAGAAGACTAGAGGAAAGGGGGATAGAGGTGGGAGAAGACTAGAGGAAAGGGGGATAGAGGTGGGAGAAGACTAGAGGAAAGGGGGATAGAGGTGGGAGAAGACTAGAGGAAAGGGGGTAGAGGTGGGAGAAGACTAGAGGAAAGGGGGATAGAGGTGGGAGAAGACTAGAGTAAAGGGGGATAGAGGTGGGAGAAGACTAGAGGAAAGGGGGATAGAGGTGGGAGAAGACTAGAGGAAAGGGGGTAGAGGTGGGAGAAAGACTAGAGGAAAGGGGGATAGAGGTGGGAGAAGACTAGAGGAAAGGGGGATAGAGGTGGGAGAAGACTAGAGGAAAGGGGGATAGAGGTGGGAGAAGACTAAGGAAGGGGGATAGAGGTGGGAGAAGACTAGAGGAGAAGACTAGAGAAAGGGGGGAAGAGGTAGGGAGAAGACTAGAGGAAAGGGGGATAGAGGTGGGAGAAAGACTAGAGGAAAGGGGGGATAGAGGTGGGAGAAGACTAGAGGAAAGGGGGTAGAGGAGGGGAGAAGACTAGGGAGAAGACTAGAGGAAAGGGGGATAGAGGTGGGAGAAGACTAGAGGAAAGGGGGATAGAGGTGGGAGAAGACTAGAGGAAAGGGGGATAGAGGTGGGAGAAGACTAGAGGAAGGGGATAGAGGTGGGAGAAGACTAGAGGAAAGGGGGATAGAGGTGGGAGAAGACTAGAGGAAAGGGGGATAGAGGTGGGAGAAGACTAGAGGAAAGGGGGATATAGGTGAGAGAAGACTAGAGGAAAGGGGGATAGAGGTGGGAGAAGACTAGAGGAAAGGGGGATAGAGGTGGGAGAAGACTAGAGGAAAGGGGGATAGAGGTGGGAGAAGACTAGAGGAAAGGGGGATAGAGGTGGGAGAAGACTAGAGGAAAGGGGGATAGAGGTGGGAGAAGACTAGAGGAAAGGGGGGTAGAGGTGGGAGAAGACTAG
>NW_022261985.1:6579149-6584389 GCF_002021735.2 Oncorhynchus kisutch
ATGTAGTAACATGTTACTGTCTCCACGATGTAGTAACACTGTTACTGTCTCCACTATGTAGTTACACTGTTACTGTCTCCACTATGTAGTTACACTGTTACTGTCTCCACTATGTAGTAACACTGTTACTGTTACTGTCTCCACTATGTAGTTACACTGTTACTGTCTCCACTACATAGTAACACTGTTACTGTCTCCACTATGTAGTTACAATGTTACTGTCTCCACTATGTAGTTACACTGTTACTGTCTCCACTATGTAGTAACACTGTTACTGTCTCACTATGTAGTTACACTGTTACTGTCTCCACTATGTAGTTACACTGTTACTGTCTCCACTATGTAGTTACACTGTTACTGTCTCCACTATGTAGTTACACTGTTACTGTCTCCACTATGTAGTAAACACTGTTACTGTCTCCACTATGTAGTAACACTGTTACTGTCTCACTATGTAGTAACACTGTTACTGTCTCCACTATGTAGTTACACTGTTACTGTCTCCACTATGTAGTAACACTGTTTACTGTTACTGTCTCCACTATGTAGTTACACTGTTACTGTCTCCACTATTAGTTACACTGTTACTGTCTTCACTATGTAGTAACACTGTTACTGTATCCACTATGTAGTTACACTGTTACTGTCTCCACTATGTAGTTACACTGTTACTGTCTCCACTATGTAGTTACACTGTTACTGTCTCCACTATGTAGTAACACTGTTACTGTTACTGTCTCCACTATGTAGTACCACTGTTACTGTTACTGTCTCCACTATGTAGTTACACTGTTACTGACTCCACTATGTAGTAACATTGTTACTGTCTTCCACTATGTAGTAACACTGTTACTGTTACTGTCTCCACTATGTAGTACCACTGTTACTGTTACTGTCTCCAAATCAAATCAAATCAAATTTATTTATATAGCCCTTCGTACATCAGCTGATATCTCAAAGTGCTGTACAGAAACCCAGCCTAAAAACCCCAACAGCAAGCAATGCAGGTGGAGAAGCACGGTGGCTAGGAAAAACTCCCTAGAAAGGCCAATACCTAGGAAGAAACCTAGAGAGGAACCAGGCTATGTGGGGTGGCCAGTCCTCTTCTGGCTGTGCCGGGTGGAGATTATAACAGAACATGGTCAAGATGTTCAATGTTCATAAATGACCAGCATGGTCGAATAATAATAAGGCAGAACAGTTGAAACTAGAGCAGCAGCACAGTCAGGTGGAAGTTGAAACTGGAGCAGCAGCATGGCCAGGTAGACTGGGGACAGCAAGGAGTCATCATGTCAGGTAGTCCTGGGGCATGGTCCTAGGGCTCAGGTCAGTTGAAACTGGAACAGCAGCATGGCCAGGTGGACTGGGGACAGCAAGGAGTCATCATGTCAGGTAGTCCTGGGGCATGGTCCTAGGGCTCAGGTCCTCCGAGAGAGAGAAAGAAAGAGAGAAGGAGAGAATTAGAGAACGCACACTTAGATTCACACAGGACACCGAATAGGACAGGAGAAGTACTCCAGATATAACAAACTGACCCCAGCCCCCCGACACATAAACTACTGCAGCATAAATACTGGAGGCTGAGACAGGAGGGGTCAGGAGACACTGTGGCCCCATCTGTGGCCTCCACTATGTAGTTACACTGTTACTGTCTCCACTATGTAGTTACACTGTTACTGTCTCCACTATGTAGTAACACTGTTACTGTTACTGTCTCCACTATGTAGTAACACTGTTACTGTCTCCACTATGTAGTTACACTGTTACTGTCTCCACTATGTAGTAACACTGTTACTGTTACTGTCTCCACTATGTAGTTACACTGTTACTGTCTCCACTACATAGTAACAACTGTTACTGTCTCCACTATGTAGTTACAATGTTACTGTCTCCACTATGTAGTTACACTGTTACTGTTTCCACTATGTAGTTACACTGTTACTGTCTCCACTATGTAGTTACACTGTTACTGTCTCCACTATGTAGTTACACTGTTACTGTCTCCACTATGTAGTAACACTGTTACTGTCTCCACTATGTAGTAACACTGTTACTGTCTCCACTATGTAGTTACACTGTTACTGTCTCCACTATGTAGTTACACTGTTACTGTCTCCACTATGTAGTTACACTGTTACTGTCTCCACTATGGATGTGTAGTTACACTACAAACTGTACCCAGTTTATACTACACACTCTGATACACTACAAACTGCCCAGTTATACTACACACTACTGATATACTACAAACTGCCCAGTTATACTACACACTACTGATATACTACAAACTGTACCCAGTTATACTACACACTACTGATACACTACAAACTACCCAGTTATACTACACACTACTGATATACTACAAACTACCCAGTTATACTACACACTACTGATACACTACAAACTACCCAGTTATACTACACACTACTGATATACTACAAACTACCCCAGTTATACTACACACTACTGATATACTACAAACTGTACCCAGTTATACTACACACTGCTGATATAAATCTATACCTGTATAGATATACTGTAGTAATCTCCCTGTAGAGATATACTGTAGTAATCTATACCTATAGAATATACAGTAGTAATCTATACCCTCAACCCTTACCTATAGAGATATACAGTAGTAATCTATACGTGTAGAGATATACTGTAGTAATATATAACTGTAGATATATACAGTAGGAATCTGTACCTCACCCTTACCTGTAGAGATATACAGTAGTAACCTATACCTGTAGAGATATACAGTAGTAATCTATACCTGTAGAGATATACAGTAGTAATCTATACCCTCACCCTTACCTGTAGAGATATACAGTAGTAACCTATACCTGTAGAGATATACTGTAGTAATCTATACCTGTAGAGATAGACAGTAGTAATCTATACCTATAGAGATAGACAGGTAGTAGTATATACCTGTAGAGATATATTGTAGTAATCTATACCTGTAGAGATATACAGTAGTAATCTATACCCTCACCCTTACCTGTAGATATATACAGTAGTAATCTATACCTGTAGAGATATACAGTAGGACTCTATACCTGTAGAGATATACAGTAGGAATCTATACCTGTAGAGATATACAGTAGGAATATATACCTGTAGGAGATATACAGTAGTAATCTATACCTCACCCTTACCTATAGAGATATACCAGTAGTAATCTATACCTGTAGAGATATACAGTAGTAATCTATACCTGTAGAGATATACAGTAGTAAGCTATACCTGTAGAGATATACTGTAGTAATCTATACCTGTAGAGATATACAGTAGTAATCTATACCTGTAGATATATTACAGTAGTAATCTATACCTCACCCTTACCTATAGAGATATACAGTAGTAATCTATACCTGTAGAGGTATACAGTAGTAATCTATACCTGTAGAGATATACAGTAGTAATCTATATCTGTAGAGATATACAGTAGTAATCTATACCTGTAGAGATATACAGTAGTAATCTATACCTGTAGAGATATACAGTAGTAATCTATACCTGTAGAGATATACAGTAGTTAATCTATACCTGTAGAGATATTACAGTAGTAATCTATACCTGTAGAGATAAACAGTAGTAATCTATACCTGTAGAGATATACAGTAGTAATCTATACCTGTAGAGATATACAGTAGTAATCTATACCTGTAGAGATATACAGTAGTAATCTATACCTGTAGAGATATACAGTAGTAATCTATACCTGTAGAGATAAACAGTAGTAATCTATACCTGTAGAGATATACAGTAGTAATCTATACCTGTAGAGATAAACAGTAGTAATCTATACCTGTAGAGATAAACAGTAGTAATCTATACCTGTAGAGATATACAGTAGTAATCTATACCTGTAGAGATATACAGTAGTAATCTATACCTGTAGAGATATACAGTAGTAATCTAAACCTGTAGAGATATACAGTAGTAATCTATACTAGTGAGCTAGTAGAGTAGTACTGCCTGGTTCCAGTGTTGTTACTGTGGTAACAGAGAGTGATGTAGGAGTGAGACTTCTCTACACCTTTTTGGCAACTCTACCTGACTGCTACAAATCAAACTGTAAATAGACCCACCGTCTCAAGCTGTGGGTTTATCGTTTGTTTAAAAATGGTCTTTCAACAAATCAGCATCCAGGAACAGACCCACCCGTTGTATCACACATCTTACAGTACATCACTCCACCTAACCTTACCCACACCCCCACACACACACACACACACACACACACACACACACACACTACACACACACACACACACACACACACACACACACACACACACACACACACACACACACACTACAACACACACACACAAACACACACACACACTACACACACACACACACACACACACACCACACACACACACACACACTACACACACACACATACACACACACACACACACACACACACACACACAGTTACCCTAAACACACACACACACACCACAACACACACACACACACTACACACACACACACCACACACACATACACAAAACACACACACACACACACACACACACACTTACCCTAAACACCACACACACACACACACACACGCACTACACACACACACACACTCACACACACAGTTACCCTAAACACACACACACACAGTTAGCCTAAACACACACACACACACACACACACACAGTAACCCTAAACACACACACACACAGTAACCCTAAACACACACCCACACAACCTAACCTAACCTAACCTAGACTCAACCTTACATAGACTAAACTCTGTGGAATGGTGACCTGTTGGCTCCCAGCTCAGCCAGATACTCCCTACTGAAAACACTGTCCAAAAAACCACATGATATACTGTCTGATATATATCATGTCTGGACCTGTTGAGACAGGAGGGGAGATGGAAAGAAAGAGAGAGAGATGGAGAGGGAGAGGGGAGGGGGAGAGGGAGAGGGAGGGGATGGAAAGAAAGAGAGAGAAAGAAAGAGAGAGATGGAGAGGAAGAGGGAGAGAGAGAGAGAGATGGAGAGGAAGAGGGAGGGGGAGAGAGAGAGAGAGATGGAGAGGGAGGGGGAGAGGACATGGAGAGGGAGGGGGAGGGGGAGAGGGAGAGGGACATGGAGAGGGAGAGGGAGAGGGGAGAGGGAGAGAGAGAGAGAGAGAGAGATGGAGAGGGAGAGGAAGAGGGAGGGGGAGAGAGAGAGAGAGATGGAGAGGGAGAGGGACATGGGA
>NW_022261985.1:6584489-6586989 GCF_002021735.2 Oncorhynchus kisutch
CTTTCCTCCCCCTCTCTTTTCCTCCTCCCTCTCTCCTTTCCTTCCCCCTCTCTTTTCCTCCTCACCCTCTCTTTTCCTCCCTCCCTCTTCCTTTCCTCCCTCCCTCTCTCCTTTCCTACCTCCCTCCCCCTCTCTTTCCTCCCTCCCTCTCTCCTTTCCACCCTCCCCCTCTTTTCCTCCCCCCTCTCTCCTTTCCTCCTCCTCTCTCTCTTTTCCTCCCTCTCCCTCTCCTCTCCTTTCCTCCCTCCCTCTCTCCTTTCCTCCTCCCTCTCTCCTTTCCTCCCTCCCCCTCTCTTTTCCTCCCTGCCTCGCTCCTTTCCTCCCTCCCTCTCTCCTTTCCTCCCTCCCCTCTCCTTTCCTCCCCCTCTCTTTTCCTCCCTCCTCTCTCCTTTCCTCCCCCTCTCTTTTCCTCCCTCCCTCTCTCCTTCCTCCCTCCCCCTCTCCTTTCCTCCCCCTCTCTGTTCCTCCCTCCCCCTCTCCTTTCCTCCCCCTCTCTTTTCCTCCCTCCCTCTCTCCTTTCCTCCCTCCCCCTCTCCTTTCCTCCCCTCTCTTTCCTCCCTCCCTCTCTCCTTTCCTCCCCCTCTCTTTTCCTCCCTCCCTCTCTCCTTTCCTCCCTCCCTCTCTCCTTTCCTCCCTCCCTCCCCTCTCTTTTCCTCCCTCCCTCTCTCCTTTCCACCCTCCCCCTCTCCTTTCCTCCCCCTCTCTCCTTTCCTCCCTCCCTCTCTCATTTCCTCCCTCCCCCTCTCCTTTCCTCCCTCCCTCCCTCTCTCCTCTCCTCCCTCCCTCTCTCCTTTCCTCCCTCCCTCCCCCTCTCTTTTCCTCCCTCCCTCTCTCCTTTCCTCCCTCCCCCTCTCCTTTCCTCCCCCTCTCTCCTTTCCTCCCTCCCTCTCTCCTTTCCTCCCTCCCTCTCTCCTTTCCTCCCTCCCCTCTCCTTTCCTCCCCCCTCTCTCCTTTCCTCCCCCCTCTCCTTTCCTCCCTCCCTCTCTCCTTTCCTCCCTCCCTCTCTCCTTTCCTCCCTCCCTCTCTCCTTTCCTCCTAATCCAAGCGTCATAATGTTCTGTCTTCCTCTGATGGATCACAGTAGAGATTTCCTGCCTTTTCCCATGTTAACATCAGGATGTGTGTTAACTGTAGATCAGGGTGTGTGTTAACTGTAGATCAGGGTGTGTGTGTTAACTGTAGATCAGGGTGTGTGTTAACTGTAGATCAGGGTGTGTGTGTTAACTGTAGATCAGGGTGTGTGTTAACTGTAGATCAGGGTGTGTGTTAACTGTAGATCAGGGTGTGTGTTAACTGTAGATCAGGGTGTGTGTTAACTGTAAATCAGGGTGACTGTATGGTATTTAGTAGGATTTTCCTTCAGTCTCTGCCTTGTGCACTGTGTCTTGTAGCATTTCAGTGTGTGTTTGCATGCTTTGTCATTGTGGGGTGTGTGTGTGTGTGTGTGCGTGTGTGTGTGTGTGTGTGTGTGTGTGTGTGTGTGTGTGTGTGTGTGTGTGTGTGTGTGTGTGTGTGTGTGTGTGTGTGTGGTGTGTGTGTGTCAGTTTGACGGCCACACACACAAACTCCTTGCCTGGCCGTCGGAGGTGTGTGTAAATGAGAATGTGTCAGTGTGTGAGTGGGTAATGGGCTGTGGCTGGAGTGACGTGATGGTGATGGTTGACTTGAAGAGGGGGCTGAGGAGAGCAGAGCGGCCAGGCAGAGAGCTCCTTCCTGGGGCAGACGTTGATCAAGTGACGGGGTATTTTTAGGTTCTCCTCTGGGGCTCCATCCACACATGTCAGAGAGGTAGAGAGAGAGAGAGAGAGAGAGAGAGAGAGAGAGAGAGAGAGAGAGAGAGAGAGAGAGAGAGAGAGAAAGATATAGAGAGAGAGAGAGAGAGCTAGAGAGAGTGAGAGAGAGAGAGAGAGAGAGAGAGAGAGAGAGAGAGAGAGAAAGAAAGAGAGAGAGAGAGAAAGAGAGAAGACTGGGTAGCAGGAGGGGTTCCCACCAGGGAGGAACTGTGGTGACCTCAGACTGGGTAGCAGGGTGGGTTCCACCAGGGAGGTGCTGTGGTAACCTCAGACTGGGTAGCATTGTGGGTTCCCACCAGGGAGGTGCTGTGGTAACCTCAGACTGGGTAGCAGGAGGGGTTCCCACTAGGGAGGAGCTGTGGTAACCTCAGACTGGGTAGCAGGGTGGGTTCCCACCAGGGAGGTGCTGTGGTAACCTCAGACTGGGTAGCAGGATGGGTTCCCACCAGGGAGGTGCTGTGGTAACCTCAGACTGGGTAGCAGGGTGGGTTCCCACCAGGGAGGTGCTGTGGTAACCTCAGACTGGGTAGCAGGGTGGGTTCCCACCAGGGAGGTGCTGTGGTAACCTCAGACTGGGTAGCAGGGTGGGTTCCCACCAGGGAGGTGATGTTCTGTGTACCTTTGTAAATAAATCCATCTCTCTAACAGGCCTTATTTCAGCTCTCTCTGTGGGGTTACCTGCCACAGCACCACAACGAGGCTGGCGA
>NW_022261985.1:6591989-6636989 GCF_002021735.2 Oncorhynchus kisutch
GTAGAGTAGACAGAGGGGAGTCTGGGTGTTCTGGACTGTAAATCATGACATCACCTCCTCAGATCTCCTTCTCCCCCCCTCTCCATTTCTTCCTTCCATTACTCTACCTCTTCTTCTCCCCCCCTCTCTCCCATCTCCCTTCCATTACTCTACCTCTCCTTCTCCCCCCCCCTCTCTTCCCATCTCCCTTCCATTACTCTACCTCTCCTTCTCCCCCCCTCTCTCCCATTCCCTTCCATTACTCTAAACCTCTCCTTCTCTCCCCCCTCTCTTCCATCTCCCTTCCATTACTCTAACCTCTCCTTCTCTCTCCCCTCTCTTCCCATCTCCCTTCCATTACTCTACCTCTCCTTCTCTCCCCCCTCTCTTCCCATCTCCCTTCCATTACTCTACCTCTGCTTCTCTCCCCCCCTCTCCATTTCTTCCTTCCATTACTCTACCTCTCCTTCTCCCCCCCTCTCTTCCCATCTCCCTTCCATTACTCTACTCTCCTTCTCCCCCCCCTCTCTTCCCATCCTCCCTTCCATTACTCTACCTCTCCTTCTCCCCCCCCTCTCTTCCATCTCCCTTCCATTACTCTACCTCTCCTTCTCTCCCCCCTTCTTCCCATCTCCCTTCCATTACTCTACCTCTCCTTCTCTCTCCCCTCTCTCCCATCTTCCTTCCATTACTCTACCTCTCCTTCCTCCCCCTCTCTTCCCATCTTCCTTCCATTACTCTACCTCCTTCTCTCTCCCCCTCTCCATTTCTCCCTTCCATTACTCTACCTCTCCTTCTCTCCCCCCTCTCCATTTTTCCTTCCATTACTCTACCTCTCCTTCTCTCCCACCCTCTCCATTTCCTCCCTTCCATTACTCTACTCTCATTCCTCTCTCCCCCTCATCCATTTCTCCCTTCCATTACTCTACCTCTCCTTCTCTTCCCCCCTCTCTCCATCTTCCTTGCCATTACTTACCTCTCCTTCTCCCCCCCTCTCCATTTCTCCCTCCATTACTCTACCTCTCCTTCTCTCCCCCCTCTCCATTTCCTCCCTTCCATTACTCACCTCTCCTTCTCTCCCCCCTCTCCATTTTTTCCCTTCCATTACTCTACCTCTCCTTCTCTCCCCCCCTCTCCCATCTTCCCCTTCCATTACTCTACCCTTCATTCTCTCCCCCCTCTCCATTTCTCCTTCCATTACTCTACTCTCTTCTCTCTCCCCCCTCTCCATTTCTCCCTTCCATTACTCTACCATCCCTTCTCTCGTCCCCCCTCTCCTCCCCTTATTGGACTCCTGCCCCCTTCTGTCTTTCTTCTCCATCCTTCTCTCTCCCCCTCTCCCCCTCTCCCTCCCCTTATTGGACTCCTGCCCCCCTTCTGTCTTTCCTTCTCCATCCTTCTCTCTCCCCCCTCTCCCCCTCTCCCTCCCCTTATTGGACTCCTGCCCCCTTCTGTCTTTCCTTCTCCATCCTTCTCTCTCCCCCCTCTCCCTCCCCTTATTGGACTCCTGCCCCCTTCTGTCTTTCCTTCCTCATCCTTCTCTCTCTCCCCCCTCTCCCCCCTCTACCTCCCTTATTGGACTCCTGCCCCCCTTCTGTCTTCCTTCTCCATCCTTCTCTCTCCCCCCTCTCCCTCCCCTTATTGGACTCCTGCCCCCTTCTGTCTTCCTTTCTTTCCATCCTTCTCTCTCCCCTCTCCCCCCTCTCCCTCCCTTATTGACTCCAGCCCCCCTTCTGTCTTTCCTTCTCCATCCTTCTCTCTCCCCCCTCTCCCCCTCCCTCCCCTTATTGGACTCCTGCCCCCCTTCTGTCCCTTCCATTACTCTACCTCTCCTTCTCTCTCCCCCTCTCCCCCCTCTCCCTCCCCTTATTGGACTCCTGCCCCCCTTCTGTCTTTCCTTCTCCATCCTTCTCTCTCTCCCCCTCTCCCCCCTCTCCCTCCCTATTGGACTCCTGCCCCCCTTCTGTCTTTCCTTCTCCATCCTTCTCTCTCCCCCTCTCCCCCCTCTCCTCCCCTTATTGGACTCCTGCCCCCTTCTGTCTTTCCTTCTCCATCCTTCTCTCTCCCCCTCCTCCCCTCCCCTTATTGGCTCCTGCCCCCCTTCTGTCTTTCCCTCCTCTCCATCCTTTCTCTCCCCCCTCTCCCCCTCTCCCTCCCCTTATTGGACTCCTGCCCCCCTTCTGTCTTTCCTTCTCCATCCTTCTCTCTCCCCCCTCTCCCCCCTCTCCCTCCCCTTATTGGACTCCTGCCCCCCTTCTGTCTTTCCTTCTCCATCCTTCTCCTCTCCCCCTCTCCCCCCTCTCCCTCCCCTTATTGGACTACTGCCCCCTTCTGTATTTCCTTCTCCATCCTTCTCTCTCCCCCCCTCCCCCCTCTCCCTCCCCTTTATTGGGACTCCTGCCCCCCTTCTGTCTTTCCTTCTCCATCCTTCTCTCTCCCCCCCTCCCCCCTCTCCCTCCCCCTTTATTGGACTCCTGCCCCCCTTCGTCTTTCCTTCTCCATCCTTCTCTCCCCCCCTCTCCATTTCTTCCTTCCATTACTCTACCTCTCTGCTCCCCCCTTCCATTCTCCCTTCCATTACTCTACCTCTCCTTCTCTCTCCCCCCTCTCCCCCCTCTCCCCCTCCCTCCACCTTATTGACTCCTGCCCCCCTTCTGTCTTTCTTCTCCATCTTCTCTCTCCCCCCTCCCCCCTCTCCTCCCTTATTGACTCCTGCCCCCCTTCTGTCTTTCCCTTCTCCATCCTTCTCTCTCTCCCTCTCCCCCTCTCCCTCCCCTTATTGGACTCTGCCCCCCTTCTGTCTTTCCTTCTCCATCCTTCTCTCTCCCCCTCTCCCCCTCTCCCTCCCCTTATTGGACTCCTGCCCCCTTCTGTCTTTCCTTCTCATCCTTCTCTCTCCCCCCTCTTCCCTCCCCTTATTGGACTCCTGCCCCCTTCTGTCTTTCCTTCTCCATCCTTCTCTCTCCCCCCTCTCCCCCCTCTCCTCCCTTATTGGACTCCTGCCCCCATCTGTCTTTCCTCTCCATCCTTCTCTCTCCCCCCTCTCCCCCCTCTCCTCCCCTTATTGGACTCCTGCCCCCCTTCTGTCTTTCCTTCTCCATCCTTCTCTCTCCCCCCTCTCCCCCTCTCCCTCCCCTTATTGGACTCCTGCCCCCCTTCTGTCTTTCCTTCTCCATCCTTCTCTCTCCCCCCTCTCCCCCCTCTCCCTCCCCTTATTGGACTCCTGCCCCCCCTTCTGTCTTTCCTTCTCCATCCTTCTCTCTCCCCCCTCTCCCCTCCCCCCTTATTGGACTCCTGCCCCCCTTCTGTCTTTCCTTCTCCATCCGTTCTCTCTCCCCCTCTCCCCCCTCTCCCTCCCCTTATTGGAACTCCTGCCCCCTTCTGTCTTTCCTTCTCCATCCTTCTCTCTCCCCCCTCTCCCCCCTCTCCCTCCCCTTATTGGACTCCTGCCCCCCTTCTGTCTTTCCTTCTCCATCCTTCTCTCTCCCCCCTCTCCCCCCTCTCCCTCCCCTTATTGGACTCCTGCCCCCCCTTCTGTCTTTCCTTCTCCATCCTTCTCTCTCCCCCCTCTCCCCCCTCTCCCTCCCCTTATTGGACTCCTGCCCCCCTTCTGTCTTTCCTTCTCCATCCTTCTCTCTCCCCCTCTCCCCCCTCTCCCCCTCTCCCTCCCCTTATTGGACTCCTGCCCCCCTTCTGTCTTTCCTTCTCCATCCCTCTCTCTCCCCCTGTGAAAGGACCTACCAACTCTATACAATGTGGACATTAAGGAGATGGAGACCAGAGGAACAGGGTACAGGGCACACACACCCCTGGCATGTGGTTTACATTTAGAACGATGGCTTAACCAGGGCAGTGTGTGTGTGTGTGTGTGTGTGCCTTTCTGCATGTGTATGCATGTTTCTGTGAGTGTGAGTGTGTGTGTGTGTGTGTGTGTGTGTGTGTGTGTGTGTGTGTGTGTGTGTGTGTGTGTGTGTGTGTGTGTGTGTGTGTGTGAGGCCTTTGCCCCTCCACTTCCACACCTGAGTGGGTGGAGTTTAAACAGTGACCTGGGAGGGGGTGGGAATGTGAGGGGCAGGACAGGGTAGTCTCTCTGTGTGGGGGGTTCATAAAATAGGACTTTCCAAGACATTTACGCTGTAAGCTAGCCCACTCATCACACAGACAAGAGACTGAACATGCATATGGTAGAGAGAGACAGAGAGAGACAAAGAGAGCAAGCGAGAGAGAGAGAGAGACAAAGAGAGAGAGACAGAGAGAGAGAGAGACACAGAGACAGAGAGAGAGAGAGAGTGGGAGAGAGAGAGAGGAGAGAGAGAGTGAGAGAGAGAGTGGGAGAGAGAGGAGAGAGAGTAGAGAGAGAGAGAGAGAGAGAGAGAGAGAGTGGGAGAGAGAGAGAGGAGAGAGAGAGAGAGAGAGAGAGAGAGAGAGAGAGAGAGAGAGAGAGAGAGAAAGAGAAAGTGGGAGAGAGAGAGAGAGAGGAGAGACAGAGAGAGAGAGAGGGAGAGATACAGAGAGAGAGAGAGAGGGAGAGATACAGAGAGAGAGATGTCACAGTGGTGCCATCATGGTTCTGTCCGTCTTTATTGATTATAAAGGGGTCATTCCTTCATTACCCCATTTTTATTCCCTCCAGGAGATGACCAGAAAGACCTTTTCTCTGTTTCCCAAATGGCAACCTATTCCCTATATAGTGCACTACTTTAGACCATAGCCCTATTCCCTATATAGTGCACTACTTTAGACCATAGCCCTATTCCCTATATAGTGCACTACTTTAGACCAGAGCCCTATTCCCTATATAGTGCACTAGTTTAACCCACGGTCCAGAGGGCTCTGGTCAACAGTTGTGCCATATGTAGGGAATGGGTGCCATTTGGAACACATCCTTTGATATCAGCCTGAATAATGACTCCCTCATCATGACTCAGCACATTTCCTCCTTTGTTTTGTTTTTCTCACTCTCTCCGTCCAGACTCAGCGTTTTCAGACAGAGGGTGAGAGAGAGGGGAAGGGAAGGAGGGAAAGAGAGAGCAAGAGAGAGAGAGGTAGAGAAAGAGAGCGATCAAGAGAGATAGGTGGAGAGAGGGAGGGAGATAGAGAGCAAAAGAGATAGAGGGTAGAGAAAGAGAGAGAAAAAGGATAATGGGAGAAAAGTTAAATAATTGTGTGAATGATTAGATTAAGAGAGCAAATTGGTTCTAGAGCTGGAACGGAAACCAGAAATACTGAGGTCAGCATTCTGCCAATTATTATCAGCACCGAGAGAGAGACTTACTGGCCAGTATAGGAGAGAGAGAGAGAGGAGGGAGAGGAGGAGGGGAAAGGAGAGAGAGACTTACTGGCCAGTATAGGAGAGAGAGAGATGGAGGGAGAGGAGGAGGGGAAGGAGAGAGAGACTTACTGGCCAGTATAGGAGAGAGAGAGAGGGAGGGAGGGAGAGGAGGAGGGGGGAAGGAGAGAGAGACTTACTGGCCAGTATAGGAGAGAGAGATGGAGGGAGAGGAGGAGGGGGAAGGAGAGAGATACTTACTGGCCAGTATAGGAGAGAGAGAGATGGAGGGAGAGGAGGAGGGGGAAGGAGAGATACTTACTGGCCAGTATAGGAGAGAGAGAGATAGAGGGAGAGGAGGAGGGGGAAGGAGAGAGAGACTTACTGGCCAGTATAGGAGAGAGAGAGATGGAGGCAGAGGAGGAGGGGGAAGGAGAGAGAGACTTACTGGCCAGTATAGGAGAGAGGGAGGGAGAGGAGGAGGAGGAAGGAAAGAGAGAAAAATAGGGAAGGTGAGAGAGAGAGAGAGAGAGAGATAGAGAGAGAGAGAGAGATGTTCTGGCTACCCTCACTCTCTCTCTCCCTCCTTCCGCTCTCTCCCTCCTTCCTCTCTCTCCCTCTTTTTCTTTCTGTCCCTCTGCCTTTCCTCATCCCTCCCTCTCTCTCTCTCTGTCCTTCTTTTCAACCTCTCCTTGTCCCAGTGTCTAATCCCCACGTCTCAGACTGACCCACCATCCGGCCCTCTCTCTGTCCTTCTTTTCAACCTCTCCTTGTCCCAGTGTCTAATCCCCACGTCTCAGACTGACCACCATCCGGCCCTCTCTCTGTCCTTCTTTTCAACCTCTCCTTGTCCCAGTGTCTAATCCCCACGTCTCAGACTGACCACCATCCGGCCCCTCACTCTGTCCTTCTTTTCAACCTCTCCTTGTCCCAGTGTCTAATCCCCACGTCTCAGACTGACCACCATCCGGCCCTCTCTCTGTCCTTCTTTCAACCTCTCCTTGTCCCAGTGTCTAATCCCCACGTCTCAGACTGACCACCATCCGGCCCTCTCTCTGTCCTTCTTTTCAACCTCTCCTTGTCCCCGTGTCTAATCCCCACGTCTCAGACTGACCACCATCCGGCCCTCTCTCTGTCCTTCTTTCAACCTCTCCTTGTCCCAGTGTCTAATCCCCACGTCTCAAGCTGACCACCATCCTTCCTGTTCCTTAAGAACTCTGAGGCTTCCTGTCACAATGACTACCACCCTGTAACAGTCAGAGTAAACACTCTGAGAGGCTGGTTATGGCTCAAAATCAACTCCATCATCCCAGGCACCCTAGACCCACTCCAACTTCACCTTACCCCTATACATATCTACCTCCATCACTCCAGTATCCCTGTCTCCTTACCCCTATACATATCTATCTCCATCACTCCAGTATCCCTGTCTCCTTACCCCTATACATATCTACCTCCATCACTCCAGTATCCCTGTCACCTTCCCCCTATACATATCTACCTCCATCACTCCAGTATCCCTGTCTCCTTCCCCCTATACATATCTACCTCCATCACTCCCTGTCACCTTACTCCTATACATATCTACCTCCATCACTCCAGTATCCCTGTCTCCTTACTCCTATATATATCTACCTCCATCACTCCAGTATCCCCGCACATTGTATATATGGTATTGGAGCTGAGCCTGTATATAACTACTGACCCTGGAACTGAGCCTGTATATAACTACTGACCCTGGAACTGTCCCTGTATATAACTACTGACCCTGGAACTGAGCCTGTATATAACTACTGACCCTGGAACTGTCCCTGTATATAACTACTGACCCTGGAACTGAGCCTGTATATAACTACTGACCCTGGAACTGTCCCTGTATATAACTACTGACCCAGGCTATAACCCACATAGACACCACCCCGGCTATAACCCACACAGACACCTCCCACCCAGGCTATAACCCACACAGACACCACCCAGGCTATAACCCATACATACACCCCCCACCCCCCCACCCAGGCTATAACCCACACAGACACCACCCAGGCTATAACCCACACAGACACTACCCACCCTCCCACCCATGCTATAACCCACATAGACACTACCCACCCTCCCACACATACACTACCCACCCTCCCACCCATGCTATAACCCACACAGACACCACCCAGGCTATAACCCACACAGACACTACCCACCCTCCCACCCAGGCTATAACCCACACAGACACCACCCAGGCTATAACCCACACAGACACTACCCACCCTCCCACCCAGGCTATAACCCACACAGACACCACCCAGGCTATAACCCACACAGACACTACCCACCCTCCCACCCAGGCTATAACCCACACAGACACCACCCAGGCTATAACCCACCCAGACACCACCCAGGCTATAACCCACACAGACACCACCCAGGCTATAACCCACACAGACACCACCCAGGCTATAACCCACACAGACACCACCCAGGCTATAACCCACCCAGACACCACCCAGGCTATAACCCATACAGACACCACCCAGGCTATAACCCACACAGACACCACCCAGGCTATAGCCCACACAGACACCACCCACCCTACCACCCAGGCTATAACCCACCCAGACACCACCCAGGCTGTAACCCACCCAGACACCACCCAGGCTGTAACCCACCCAGACACCACCCAGGCTATAACCCACCCAGACACCCACCCACCCTCCCACCCAGGCTATAACCCACACAGACACCACCCAGGCTATAACCCACCCAGACACCACCAAGGCTATAACCCACCCAGACACCACCCACCCTCCCACCTAGGCTATAACCCACACAGACACCACCCAGGCTATAACCCACACAGACACCACCCAGGCTATAACCCACCCAGACACCACCCAGGCTATAACCCACCCAGACACCACCCAGGCTATAACCCACCCAGACACCACCCAGGCTATAACCCACCCAGACACCACCCAGGCTGTAACCAGTGTCCCACTGAACTGTTATCCTTTATCTCAGAGGATGCAGGTCTGCAGGTGGTTTTCTATACATTTCTTTGGGGGAAGAAAGACCTCGATCTAATAGAAATGACTGAGATCAAATTGAAGCTGTTAATGATAATGAACCTACATGTAGACAGTCTCTTCACACTGAAAACCAGACAGTCAGGGAACATTGAAAACAAAATAAAATACAGTTGATTTATTTATTGCTGCCTTCTGGACCTCTGAAGATGGCCGGGGCCGAATGAGTTTTTTTTTAACCTTTATTTAACTAGGCAAGTTAGTTATGAACAAATTCTTATTTTCAATGACGGCCTAGTAAACAGTGGGTTAACTGCCTGTTTCAAGGGCCTGAACGACAGATTTGTACCTTGTCAGCTCGGGGATTTGAACTTGCAACCTTCCGTTACTAGGCCAACGCTCTAACCAATAGCTACCCTTGCCGCCCACTAGGCTACCCTGCCACCCCACTAGGCTACCCGGGGTGCCGCCCCACTAGGCTACCTGCCACCCCACTAGGCTACCCTGCCGCCCAGGTTGACATCCAGCCTGTTGTTGACCATAGAACATAGAGGTGTTGTTCCCTGAGCTGACCACCATCAGGAGGGTCAGCCCCCCTGCGGCCCTAACTAGTAGGGATGAGGTCACCACCAACAGAGTCAGGCTCCCTCTCTCTCTGTTAGGAGGGGTCAGCCCCCTGCAGCCCTAACTAGTAGGGATGAGGTCACCACCACAGAGTTAGTCTCCCTCTCTCTCTGTTAGGAGGGGTCAGCCCCTGCAGCCCTAACTAGTAGGGATGAGGTCACCACCAACAGTATTAGGCCCCCTCTCTCTGTTAGGGAGGGGTCAGCCTCCTGCGGCCTAACTATTAGGGATGAGGTCAAACCACCAACAGAGTTAGGCTCCCTCTCTCTCTGTTAGGAGGGGTCAGCCCCCTGCGCCCTAACTAGTAGGGATGAGGTCACCACCAACAGAGTTAGGGCCCCTCTCTCCTCTGTTAGGAGGGGTTCAAAGGTCACAAATGGATGTTTTGTAGCTCATTTCTACCAGCTTCCTCTTCCCTTAATGGTTGAGCCCTAACCCTCTGCCAGGGCTTGTGTTTCAGACGTGACTGTTTCCAAGGACATGGGGTTTGAATGCACTGACATGGGGTACAAGAGTGTGTATGAATGGCACTGACATGGGGTACAGACTGTGGTGCGTGTGTATGAATGGCAACTGACATGGGGTACAAGAGTGTGTTGTCTTTGTGCCTCAGAGTGTGTGTGTGTGTGTCTTTGTGCCTCAGAGTTGTGTGTGTGTGGTGTCTTTGTGCCTCAGAGTGTGTGTGTTGTCTTTGTGCCTCAGAGTGTGTGTGTGTCTTTGTGCCTCAGAGTGGTGTATGTCTTTGTGCCTCAGAAGTGTGTGTGTTGTTTTGTGCCTCAGATGTGTGTGTGTGTCTTTGTGCCTCAGAGTGTGTGTGTGTGTGTCTTTGGTGCCTCAGGTGTGTGTGTGTGTCTTTGTGCCTCAGAGTGTGTGTGTGTGTCTTTGTGCCTCAGAGTGTGTGTAGGTCTTTGTGCCTCAGAGTGTGTGTGTGTGTGTGTTGTGGTGTGTGTGTGTGTGTGTGTGTGTGTGTTGTGTGTGTGGTGTGTGTCTCCCACTGACATGGGAGACCGACTGTTTTCAAAACAATACGGAGTTGACAGTTTAGAAAGAGTTCAGTTGAAGCTTCATCAGATTTCATCACTCCTTGGATGAGCCGAGGGGAGAGAGAGAGAGGGGTGAGAGAGAGGGTGGTGGGAGAGAGAGAGNCTCCTTGTCCCAGTGTCTAATCCCCACGTCTCAGACTGACCACCGTCCGGCCCTCTCTCTGTCCTTCTTTTCAACCTCTCCTTGTCCCAGTGTCTAATCCCCACGTTTCAGACTGACCACCATCCGGCCCTCACTCTGTCCTTCTTTTCAACCTCTCCTTGTCCCAGTGTCTAATCCCCACGTCTCAGACTGACCACCATCCGGCCCTCTCTCTGTCCTTCTTTTCAACCTCTCCTTGTCCCAGTGTCTAATCCCAACGTCTCAGACTGACCACCATCCGGCCCTCTCTCTGTCCTTCTTTTCAACCTCTCCTTGTCCCCGTGTCTAATCCCCACGTCTCAGACTGACCACCATCCGGCCCACTCTCTGTCCTTCTTTTCAACCTCTCCTTGTCCCAGTGTCTAATCCCCACGTCTCAAGCTGACCACCATCCTTCCTGTTCCTTAAGAACTCTGAGGCTTCCTGTCACAATGACTACCACCCTGTAACAGTCAGAGTAAACACTCTGAGAGGCTGGTTATGGCTCAAATCAACTCCATCATCCCAGGCACCCTAGACCCACTCCAACTTCACCTTACCCCTATACATATCTACCTCCATCACTCCAGTATCCCTGTCTCCTTACTCCTATACATATCTATCTCCATCACTCCAGTATCCCTGTCTCCTTACCCCTATACATATCTACCTCCATCACTCCAGTATCCCTGTCACCTTCCCCCTATACATATCTACCTCCATCACTCCCTGTCACCTTACTCCTATACATATCTACCTCCATCACTCCAGTATCCCTGTCTCCTTACTCCTATATATATCTACCTCCATCACTCCAGTATCCCCGCACATTGTATATATGGTATTGGAGCTGAGCCTGTATATAACTACTGACCCTGGAACTGAGCCTGTATATAACTACTGACCCTGGAACTGTCCCTATATATAACTACTGACCCTGAACTGAGCCTGGTATATAACTACTGACCCTGGAACTGAGCCTGTATATAACTACTGACCCTGGAACAGTCCCTGTATATAACTACTGACCCTGGAACTGAGCCTGTATATAACTACTGACCCTGGAACTGTCCCTGTATATAACTACTGACCCTGGAACTGAGCCTGTATAAACTACTGACCCTGGAACTGTCCCTGTAATAACTACTGACCCTGGAACTGAGCCTGTATATAACTACTGACCCTGGAACTGTCCCTGTATATAACTACTGGACCCAGGCTATAACCCCACATAGACACCACCCCGGCTATAACCCACACAGACACCACCCACCCTCCCCACCCAGGCTATAACCCACACAGACACCACCCAGCTATAACCCATACATACACCCCCCACCCCCACACACCCCACCCCCCCACCCAGGCTATAACCCACACAGACACCACCTAGGCTATAACCCACACAGACACCACCCACCCTCCCACCCAGGCTGTAACTCACACAGACACCACCCAGTCTGTAACCCACACAGACACCACCCACCCACCCACCACCCAGGCTATAAACCCACACAGACCACTACCCACCCTCCCACCCATGCTATAACCCACATAGACACTACCCACCCTCCCACACATACACTACCCACCCTCCCACCCATGCTATAACCCACACAGACACCACCCAGGCTATAACCCACACAGACACTACCCCACCCTCCCACCCAGGCTATAACCACACAGACACCACCCAGGCTATAACCCACACAGACACTACCCACCCTCCCACCCAGGTCTATAACCCACACAGTAACCACCCAGGTTATAACCCACACAGACACTAACCCACCCTCCCACCCAGGGCTATAACCCACACAACACCACCCAGCTATAACCCACCCAGACACCACCCAGGCTATAACCCACACAGACACGCACCCAGTGCTATAACCCCACACAGACACCACCCAGGCTATAACCCACACAGACACCACCCAGGCTATAACCCACACAGACACCACCCAGGCTATAACCCACCCAGACACCACCCAGCTATAACCCATACAGACACCACCCAGGCTATAACCCACACAGACCACCACCCGGCTATAACCCACCCAGACACCACCCAGGCTATACCCCACCCATGGACAGCCACCCAGGCTATAACCCACACAGACACACCCAGGCTATAGCCCACACAGACACCACCCACCCTACCACCCAGGCTATAACCCACCCCAGACAACCACCCAGGCTGTAACCCACCCAGACACCACCCAGGCTGTAAACCCACCCAGACACCACCCAGGCTATAACCCACCCAGACACCACCCACCCTCCCACTCCAGGCTATAACCCACACAGACACCACCCAGGCTATAACCCACCCAACACCACCAAGGCTATAAACCCACCCAGACACCACCCACCCTCCCACCCAGGCTATAACCCACACAGACACCACCCAGGCTATGACCCACACAGACACCACCCAGGCTATAACCCACCCAGAACACCACCCACCCTCCCACCCAGGCTATAACCACCACAGACACCACCCAGGCTATAACCCACAACAGACACACCCAGGCTATAACCCACCCAGACACCACCCAGGCTGTAACCAGTGTCCCACTGAACTGTTATCCTTTATCTCAGAGGATGCAGGTCTGCAGGTGGTTTTCTATACATTTCTTTGGGGGAAGAAAAGACCTCGATCTACATAGAAATGACTGAGATCAAATTGAAGCTGTTAATGATAATGAACCTACATGTAGACAGTCTCTTCACACTGAAACCAGACAGTCAGGGAACATTGAAAACAAAATAAAATACAGTTGATTTATTTATTGCTGCCTTTGGACCTCTGAAGATGGCCGGGGGCCGAATGAGTTTTTTTTTTAACCTTTATTTAACTAGGCAAGTTAGTTATGAACAAATTCTTATTTTCAATGACGGCCTAGTAACAGTGGGTTAACTGCCTGTTCAGGGCCTGAACGACAGATTTGTACCTTGTCAGCTCGGGGATTTGAACTTGCAAACCTTCCGGTTACTAGGCCAACGCTCTAACCAATAGGCTACCCTGCCGCCCCACTAGGCTACCCTGCCACCCCACTAGGCTACCCTGCCGCCCCACTAGGCTACCCTGCCACCCCACTAGGCTACCCTGCCGCCCAGGTTGACATCCAGCCTGTTGTTGACCATAGAACATAGAGGTGTTGTTCCCTGAGCTGACACCAGTCAGGAGGGGTCAGCCCCCTGCGGCCCTAACTAGTAGGGATGAGGTCACCACCAACAGAGTCAGGCTCCCTCTCTCTCTGTTAGGAGGGGTCAGCCCCCTGCAGCCCTAACTAGTAGGGATGAGGTCACCACCAACAGAGTTAGGCTCCCTCTCTCTCTGTTAGGAGGGGTCAGCCCCCTGCAGCCCTAACTAGTAGGGATGAGGTCACCACCAACAGTATTAGGCCCCCTCTCTCTGTTAGGAGGGGTCAGCCTCCTGCGGCCCTAACTAGTAGGGATGAGGTCACCACCAACAGAGTTAGGCTCCCTCTCTCTCTGTTAGGAGGGGTCAGCCCCCTGCGGCCCTAACTAGTAGGGATGAGGTCACCACCAACAGAGTTAGGCCCCCTCTCTCTCTGTTAGGAGGGGTTCAAAAGGTCACAAATGGATGTTTGTAGCTCATTTCTACCAGCTTCCTCTTCCCTTAATGGTTGAGCCCTAACCCTCTGCCAGGGCTTGTGTTTCAGACGTGACTGTTTCCAAGGACATGGGGTTTGAATGGCACTGACATGGGGTACAAGAGTGTGTATGAATGGCACTGACATGGGGTACAAGACTGTGTGCGTGTGTATGAATGGCACTGACATGGGGTACAAGAGTGTGTGTCTTTGTGCCTCAGAGTGTGTGTGTGTGTCTTTGTGCCTCAGAGTGTGTGTGTGTGTGTGTCTTTGTGCCTCAGAGTTGTGTGTGTGTGTCTTGTGCCTCAGAGTGTGTGTGTGTCTTTGTGCCTCAGAGTGTGTGTGTCTTTGTGCCTCAGAGTGTGTGTATGTCTTTGTGCCTCAGAGTGTGTGTGTGGTTTTTGTGCCTCAGAGTGTGTGTGTGTCTTTGTGCCTCAGAGTGTGGTGTATGTCTTTGTGCCTCAGAGTGTGTGTGTGTTTTTGTGCCTCAGAGTGTGTGTGTGTGTCTTTGTGCCTCAGAGTGTGTGTGTGTGTGTCTTTGTGCCTCAGGTGTGTGTGTGTGTGTCTTTGTGCCTCAGAGTGTGTGTGTGTCTTTGTGCCTCAGAGTGTGTGTATGTCTTTGTGCCTCAGAGTGTGTGTGTGTGTGTGTGTGTGTGTGTGTGTGTGTGTGTGTGTGTGTGTGTGTGTGTGTGTGTGTGTGTGTGTGTGTGTGGTCTCCCACTGACATGGGAGACCGACTGTTTTCAAAACAATACGGAGTTGACAGTTTAGAAAGAGTTCAGTTGAAGCTTCATCAGATTTCATCACTCCTTGGATGAGCCGAGGGGAGAGAGGGGTGAGAGAGAGGGGTGGGGAGAGAAGAGAGGGGGTGGGAGAGAGAGAGAGAGGGTGGGAGAGAGAGAGAGGGGGGTGGGAGAGAGAGAGAGGGGGGGGGGGGGGAGAGAGAGAGAGGGGGTGGGAGAGAGAGAGAGAGGAGAGAGAGGGAGGGTGGGAGAGAGAGAGACACTGGTACACCCTTCCCCTCTCTCTCCCTATACACCCTCTCTCTCACATACACCCCTCTCTCTCCCCATACACCCCTCTCTCTCCATATACACCCCTCTCTCTCCCCGTACACGCCTTTCTCTCCCTATACACCCCTCTCTCTCACTATACACCCTCTCTCCCCATACACCCCTCTCTCTCCCCATACACCCCTCTCTCTCACTATATACCCCTCTCTCTCACTATACACCCCTCTCTCTCCCTATACACCCCTCTCTCTCCCTATACACCCTCTTCTCACTATACACCCCTCTCTCTCCCTATACACCCCTCTCCTCCCCATACACCCCTCTCCTTCCCTATACACCCCTCTCTCTCCCCATACACCCCTCTCTTCCCATACACCCCTCTCTCTCCCCATACACCCCTCTCTCTCCCCATACACCCCTATCTCTCCCTATACACCCATATATCTCTCTATACACCCCTCTCTCTCCCTATACACCCCTCTCTCTCCCTATACACCCCTATCTCTCCCTATACACCCCTCTCTCTCCCTATACACCCCTCTCTCTTCCCATACACCCCTCTCTCTCCCATACACCCCTCTCTCTCCATATACACCCCTCTCTCTCCCTATACACCCCTCTCTCTCCCTATACACCCCTCTCTCTCCCCATACACCCCACTCTCTCCCTATACACCCCTCTCTCTCACTATACACCCCTCTCTCTCACTATACACCCCTCTCTCTCACTATACACCCCTCTCTCTCACTATACACCCCTCTCTCTCCCCATACACCCATATCTCTCCCTATACACCTCTCTCTCTCCCTATACACCCCTCTCTCTTCCCATACACCCCTCTCTCTCCCCATACACCCCTATCTCTCTCTATACACCCCTCTCTCTCCCTATACACCCCTCTCTCTCCCTATACACCCATCTCTCTCCCCATACACCCCTCTCTCTCCCCATACACCCCTCTCTCTCCCTATACACCCCTCTCTCTCCCCATACACCCTCTCGCTCCCTATACACACATCTTTCTCTATATTCACCTCTCTCTCTACCTATACACCCCTCTATCTGTGGGCTAATCAGTCAGTGGAACTCTGTGGGCTAGTCAGCCAGTGGAACTCTGTGGGCTAATCAGTCAGTGGAACTCTGTGGGCTAATCAGTCAGTGGAACTCTGTGGGCTAGTCAGCCAGTGGAACTCTGTGGGCTAACCAGTCAGTGGAACTCTGTGGGCTAATCAGTCAGTGGAACTCTGTGGGCTAATCAGTCCGTGGAACTCTGGGCTAGTCAGCCAGTGGAACTCTGTGGGCTAATCAGTCAGTGGAACTCTGTGGGCTAATCAGTCAGTGGAACTCTGTGGGCTAGTCAGCCAGTGGAACTCTGTGGGCTAATCAGTCAGTGGAACTCTGTGGGCTAGTCAGCCAGTGGAACTCTGTGGGCTAGTCAGCCAGTGGAACTCTGTGGGCTAGTCAGCCAGTGGAACTCTGTGGGCTAGTCAGCCAGTGGAACTCTGTGGGCTAGTCAGCCAGTGGAACTCTATGGGCTAATCAGCCAGTGGAACTCTGTGGGCTAATCAGTCAGTGGAGCTCTGTGGGCTAGTCAGCCAGTGGAACTCTGTGGGCTAGTCAGCCAGTGGAACTCTGTGGGCTAGTCAGCCAGTGGAACTCTGTGGGCTAGTCAGCCAGTGGAACTCTGTGGGCTAGTCTGCCAGTGGAACTCTGTGGGCTAGTCTGCCAGTGGAACTCTGTGGGCTAGTCAGCCAGTGTGAGTGTGTGTGTTTGCATCTCCAGTACACACAGGTTGAAGACAGCCTCCCCAGTCATGCACATGTCCTTCATTTCCTCCTTCTAAAAACACACACACTTAAAATAAACAGTCCACAAAAACAGCTTGCCTTTTAGCCACACAATTACAGGGCCTGGGGGCACTCTGCACCTGTAGAGGATATTCTACATCCCTCCCTCTCTCTTGCTCTCCCTTTTCCTTCCTTCCTCCTTCCCTCACATTCTTTCTCTCCCTCCTTTCTCCCTCCTTCCTCCTTCCCTCACATTCTTTCTCTCCCTCCTTTCTCCCTTTCTCTCTCCCTCCCTCCCCCAGTGTTGGTTCTCCTCCTCCCTCCCTCCTCCCTCCCTCCCTCCCTCCCTCCCTCCCTCCCTCCCTCCCTCCCTCCCTCCCTCCCTCCCTCCCTCCTCCCTCCTCCAGTGTTGATTCTCCTCCTCTTCCCTCCCCTGTCCCCCTCCCCCTCCCCCTCTCTCTGTGTATGACTGCTCCAGGGCTGTGTATCGGTGCCTCTATCCCTCCCCTGTTCTCCCCCCACCCCCCTCTCTCTCTGTGTATGACTGCTCCAGGGCTGTGTATCGGTGCCTCTATCCTCCCCTGTTCCCCTGTTCCCCCCCCCTCCCCCACCCCCTTTCTCTCTGTGTATGACTGCTCCGTGGCTGTGTATCCATCCCCTGTCCCCCCTCCCCCTCCCCCTCTCTCTCTCTGTGTATGACTGCTCCAGGGCTGTAAGGGATTTAGGTACTACAAGTCTAACAGCTTAAGCCTGACTTCCAGGGAACTTTCCCAAATCCTCAACCGTAACCACCGGAGCATGTGGAACAAATTGTCAGAGAGCCCAGCCTAGTGCTCTGTCAGGGACAGGGGAAGGGAAGGTAGGATAATTGTAGGGCGTGACGGGGCAAAGCGGAGACTGAATGAGTTTGAACCATAATGGCGGCTCCATATAGCATCTCTATAGCATCTCTATAGCATCTGCGGGCGGCAGTTTCCTTAAGTGGAGTGGGACTAATTTTGAGACAAAATGGTGTCTCTCTATAGCATGAGTTTATTTGAGAGGCATCTGCTCACCTCACACTCTGTGGCTACTGTTCTGTAGCTGGTCTATTTTAGAGAGCCAGGAGTGGGAATATGGTGCCTGAGAGGGAGGAGGGAGGAGGGAGGGAGGATGGGAGGGAGGGAGGGAGGGAGGGAGGGAGGGAGGGAGGGAGGGAGGGTGTTTGGCTAAGGCTTTTTATTGACCTTTCCCTAAGTGGCTTGTTAAGCCAGTTGCTCTCTCTCTCTCTCTCTCTGTATCTCTCCCTCTCTCTCTCGCTCTCTCTCTCTCTCTCTGTATCTCTCCTCTCTCTCCTCTCTCTCCTCTCTCTCTCTCTCTCTCTCTCTCTCTCTCTCTCTCTCTCTCTCTCTCTCTCTCTCTCTCTCTCTCTCTCTCTCTCTCTCTCTCTGTATCTCTCCTCTCTCTCCCTCTCTCTCCCTCTCTCTCCCTCTCTCTCTCTCTCTCTCTCTCTAGGAGGAGCTGAGAGAGTCATTGAGAGAGCGTGCACATTTGTCTGTGAGGGGGAACTTAGTGCTTGAGTACTCTGCAATGGCAACGCATTCAAACAATGGCAACGCATTCAAACAATGGCAACACACAGGCAATATTTCTGTGCTGTTAGTGTAGGTAGTATGTCTTGAGTGCGTGAGTGTGTGTGTCTCTTCCCAGTCTCCAGTATCCCCAGGGGAACTTCTTCCCCTCATTAGTCCTCTCATAGCATAGCCTGCCACCCCACCGTACCCAGTGTGTGTGTGTGTGTGTGTGTGTGTGCCGAGCAACCAGCTGCAACCCTACTCTAGTCGAGTATCAGGCACGCACACACACACACACACACAAACACGCGCACCATCGAGGAGAACCAAAGGGCCAGTGTCTAGTGAACAAAAGGCGCATGGCAGAGGTGTGTGTGTGTGTGTGTGTGTGTGTGTGTGTGTGTGTGTGTGTGTGTGTGTGTGTGTGTGTGTGTGTGTGTGTGTGTGCGTGTGTGTGTGTGTGAAGGCGCGTGGCAGATGTCCAAAACTTCCTCTCAGCTAATTGGCCTCTACAGGAACGATGGACTTGCCCCCCCCCCCCCCCCCCTCCCGTATGGTACGCGCCCCTGGCTGAGCACTCACTCACACACACACTCACACACACTCACACACACACACACACACACTTACACTCACACACACACACACACACACCCACACACACACACACTCACACTCACACACACTCACACTCACACACACTCACACACACTCACTCACACTCACACTCACACACACACACTCACTCACACACTCACACACACACTCACACTCACACACACACTCACACACACACACACACACACTCACACACACACTCACACACACTCACTCACTCACACACACACACACACTCACACACACACCCACACACACACTCACACACACACACACACACTCACACACACTCACTCACTCACACACACACACACACTCACACACACACACACTCACACTCACACTCACACACACACTCACACTCACACTCACACTCACACACTCACACTCACACTCACACACACTCACTCACACACACACACACTCACACACACACTCTCACTCACACACACACACACTCACTCACACACACTCACACACACACTCACACACACACACACACACACACACACACACACACACACACACACACACACACACACACACACACACACACACACACACACACACACACACTCACACACACTCACACACACACTTTAGACTAGTTGAGTATGTGGAGCATCAGCATTTGTGGGTTCGTTTTCAGGCTCAAAATGGCCAGAAACAAAGAACTTTCTTCTGAAACTCATCAGTCTATTCTTGTTCTGAGAAATGAAGGCTATTCCATACGAGAAATTGACAAGAAACTGAAGATCTTGTACAATGCTGTGTACTACTCCCTTCACAGAACAGAGCAAACTGGCTCTAACCAGAATAGAAAGAGGAGTGGGAGGCCCCGGTGCACAACTGAGCAAGAGGACATTAGAGTGTCTAGTTTGAGAAACAGACCCCTCATAAGTCCTCAACTGGCAGCTTCATTAAATAGTACTCGAAAAACACCAGTCTCAACGTCAACAGTGAAGAGGAGACTCCGGGATTCTGGCCTTCTAGGCAGAGTTCCTCTGTCCAGTCTCAACATCAACAGTGAAGAGGAGACTCCGGGATTCTGGCCTTCTAGGCAGAGTTGCAAAGAAAAAGCCATATCTCAGACTGGCCAATAAATATAAAATATTAAGATGGGAAAAATAACACAGACACTGGACAGAGGAACTCTGCCTAGAAGGCCAGCATCCCGGAGTCTCCTCTTCACTGTTGATGTTGAGACTGGACAGAGGAACTCTGCCTAGAAGGCCAGCATCCCGGAGTCGCCTCTTCACTGTTGACGTTGAGACTGGTGTCTTGTGGGTAATATTTAATCACATGATCTACATCCACTTTGTAACTTTCTGGTAGAATCCAGCAATGGGGCCGGTTTATTTTTGAAATTATATTTAATTATGGAATTATAACGTTGAGAGATGGAGGGAGGGAGGGGAATGGAGAGATGGAGGGAGGGGGATAGAGAGATGGAGGGAGGGGAATGGAGAGATGGAGGGAGGAGAATGGAGGGATGGAGGGAGGGAATGGAGAGATGGAGGGAGGGAATGGAGAGATGGAGGGAGGGGGATGGAGGGAGAGAATGGAGGGAGGGGAATGGAGGGAGGGAGGGGGATGGAAAGATGGAGGGAGGGGAATGGAGGGAGGGAATGGAGAGATGGAGGGAGGGGAATGGAGAGATGGAGGGAGGGGGATGGAGAGATGAAGGGAGAGAATAGAGAGATGGAGGGAGGGGGATGGAGAGATGAAGGGAGAGAATAGAGAGATGGAGGGAGGGGAATGGAGGGAGGGAGGGGGATGGAGAGATGGAGGGAGGGGAATGGAGGGAGGGAATGGAGAGATGGAGGGAGGGGGATGGAGAGATGGAGGGAGGGGATGGAGAGATGGAGGGAGGGGGATGGAGGGAGGGAATGGAGAGATGGAGGGAGGGGGATGGAGAGATAGAGGGAGAGGAATGGAGGGAGGGAATGGAGAGATGGAGGGAGGGGGATGGAGAGATGGAGGGAGGGAATGGAGAGATGGAGGGAGGGGGATGGAGAGATGGAGGGAGGGGGATGGAGAGATGGAGGGAGGGGGATGGAGGGAGAGAATGGAGAGATGGAGGGAGGGGAATGGAGAGATGGAGGGAGGGGGATGGAGAGATGGAGGGAAGGGAATGGAGGGAGGGAGGGGAATGGAGAGATGGAGGGAGGGGAATGGAGAGGTGGAGGGAGGGAGGGGTTGGGTAGAGTGAGAAAACCAAACAGAAGGAGATCAACCATCACATTTTGCATTGGGTCAGAGACGGAGACAGAGAGGGGGACGTGGTGCCGGAAGGGAAGGGCGAGGGTTTGGGCGTGCCACGGTTCCACTCCACTTCCCTCTCTGATTTAAATCATTTTATACGTCTTTGTGTGCATCTACCATGTCCTGCTGAGGAGACTGGCAGCCTGATTGGTCATGTAGATATGATGATTCCCCCCCATATCCATGTTCTCTGTTCTCATGTGGTCATCTACCACCTCACTGGATGAGACAGAGTGATCTGACTGCATCACTGCTGATTACCCTGGGACTGGACTTCACAATATATAAACACAACCACTCAATAAAAACAGCATGTTAGGGGGGTTACTATGTGTGTGTGTGTGTGTGTTTAGGGTTACTGTGTGTGTGTGTGTTTAGGGTTACTGTGTGTGTGTGTTTAGGGTTACTGTGTGTGTGTGTGTGTGTGTGTGTGTGTGTGTGTGTCAATCAATCCACCTGAGGATATTTTCCTTTCTTTACTCCTCAGTGACACTTGTTACTCCATATGTGGGTTTCTCTCTCTCTCTCTCTCTCTCTCTCTGTCTCTCTGTCTCTCTCTCTCTCTGTCTCTCTCTCTCTCTGTCTCTCTCTCTCTCTCTCTCTCTCTCTGTCTCTCTCTCTCTCTCTCTCTCTGTCTCTCTCTCTATCTCTCTGTCTCTCTCTCTATCTCTCTGTCTCTCTCTCCGTCTCTCCTTACCTCCCCCTCCATCGCTTCCTCCTCCTCTCTGTTATTAGTTTTTCACACCCTCCTCTTCTCCTCTCCTTTAAGGGTGTTTTCTCTCTCCTCTCCTCTGCTCTCAGATCAGTTCCAGCTGAAGATAGTGTGAATATACCGTAGTGGAACTCTCGCTGCGGGGCTCAAAGTTATATTCTACCGTTCTGAAAGAAACTCTTTTCGTTCTTCTAATGTCCGTAATGGAATTCATACAGGAGTATTTGCCCTGTGACAGTCTGATAGGGATGTGATAACTCCTTCTGCTAGTGGAGTCGGCTTTGGGAGAGGCACCGAGCTCTGTGCAGAGATTCTGTTTAGAGATGTGTGTGCAGTACAGTAGCACATTCTCTGTTCTTAAACTGCCGGGTTACAAGGTCTATACAGCCTGTACATGTTAGTGAGCACTATGAAACGGGTATTGATGAAGGGGGTATTGATGAAACGGGTATTGATGAAGGGTATTGATGAAGAGGGTATTGATGAAGAGGGTATTGATGAAGAGGGTATTGATGAAGAGGGTATTGATGAAGGGGGTATTGATGAAGGGGGTATTGATGAAGAGTATTGATGAAGAGGGTATTGATGAAGGGGGTATTGATGAAGGGGGTATTGATGAAGGGGATATTGATGAAGGGTATTGATGAAGAGGGTATTGATGAAGAGTATTGATGAAGGGGGTATTGATGAAGGGGATATTGATGAAGGGTATTGATGAAGAGGGTATTGATGAAGAGTATTGATGAAGGGGGTATTGATGTAGGGGATATTGATGAAGGGTATTGATGAAGGGGGTATTGGTGAAGAGTATTGATGAAGGGGGTATTGATGAAGGGTATTGATGAAGAGTATTGATGAAGGGGGTATTGATGAAGAGGGTATTGATGAAGAGGGTATTGATGAAGGGGGTATTGGTGAAGGGGGTATTGATGAAGGGGGTATTGGTGAAGAGTATTGATGAAGGGGGTATTGATGAAGGGGGTATGGATGAAGGGGATATGGATGAAGGGGGTATGGATGAAGGGGGTATTGATGAAGGGTATTGATGAAGGGGGAATTGATGAAGGGCATTGATGAAGGGGGTATTGATGAAGGGTATTGATAAAGGGGGTATTGATGAAGGGGGTATGGATGAAGGGTGTATCGATGAAGGGGGTATTGATGAAGGGTGTATTGATGAAGGGGGTATGGATGAAGGGTATGGATGAAGGGTGTTGATGAAGGGGGTATTGATGAAGGGTATTGATGAAGGGGGTATTGATGAAGGGTATTGATGAAGGGGTAGTGATGAATGGTAGTGATGAAGTCTATTGATGAAGGGTATTGATGAAGGGGGTATTGATAAAGGGTATTGATGAAGGGGGTATTGATAAAGGGTATTGATGAAGGGTATTGATGAAGGGGGTATTGCTGAAGGGTATTGATGAAGGCTATTGCTGAAGTGTATTGATGAGGGGTGTTGATGAAGGGTATTGATGAAGGGGGTATTGATTAAGGGTATTGATGAAGGGTGTATTGATGAAGGGTATTGATGAAGGCTATTGATGAAGGGTATTGCTGAAGGGTATTGATGAAGGGTATTGATGAAGAGGGTATTGATGAAGGGTATTGATGAAGGGTATTGATGAAGGGTATGGATGAAGGCTATTGATGAAGGGTATTGATGAAGGGTATGGATGAAGGGTATGGATGAAGGGTATTGATGAAGGGTATGGATGAAGGGTATTGCTGAAGGGTATTGATGAAGGGGGTATTGCTGAAGGGTATTGATGAAGGGGGTATTGATGAAGGGTATTGAAGGGTATTGATGAAGGGTATGGATGAAGGCTATTGATGAAGGGTATTGATGAAGGGTATTGATGAAGGGTATGGATGAAGGGTATGGATGAAGGGTGTATTGATAAAGGGGGTATTGATGAAGGGTGTTGATGAAGGGTGTATTGATGAAGGGTATTGATGAAGGGTGTATTGATGAAGGGTATATTGATGAAGGTTATTGATGAAGGCTATTGATGAATGGTGTATTGATAAAGGGTGTATTGATGAAGGGTGTTGATGAAGGGTATTGATAAAGGGTGAGTATTAGATGCAGACTGTGTCCAGTACAGTGACCCTTTCTCTTAACATGTGTTCCTCCCATGCAGACACAGATCCATTTGAATCTGCTGGATGTTGATATTACTGTTGATAATACATGGATAATCATATTCAACTTTTCTTCTATGTCTCTCTACCAGACTACCAGACTACTCTGTTATCTCTCTACCAGACTCCATATGAAGCTGTGGTTATTATGTAAACATTAGAATCTACTGTGTGTTGATTAGAATGTTATTACTACTCTGTTGTCTCTCTACCAGACCCAGAACCGTATGAAGCTGATGGCCGACAACTACGAGGCTGAGCATCTGAAGGCCTCCTCACGTTCTGAGCAGACCAATCACAAACCCTCCCCAGACCAGGTAAGAACACATGTAATGTATGTAAATGAAATGTTAATATATGCAGTCTTCTAAGGAGAAAGAGCCTATTGGTCCCTGGAATATTTGTTTGCTGTTGAGGAAGACTGCTGTAGCGATGTCAGTTCAAATCCTGCTGTAGCGATGCCAGTTCAAATCCTGCTGTAGCGATGTCAGTTCAAATCGTGCTGTAGCGATGTCAGTTCAAATCCTGCTGTAGCGATGCCAGTTCAAATCCTGCTGTAGCGATGCCAGTTCAAATCCTGCTGTAGCGATGCCAGTTCAAATCCTGCTGTAGCGATGCCAGTTCAAATCCTGCTGTAGCGATGCCAGTTCAAATCCTGCTGTAGCGATGCCAGTTCAAATCCTGCTGTAGTGATGCCAGTTCAAATCCTGCTGTAGTGATGCCAGTTCAAATCCTGCTGTAGCGATGCCAGTTCAAATCCTGCTGTAGCGATGCCAGTTCAAATCCTGCTGTAGTGATGTCAGTTCAAATCCTGCTATAACGATGCCAGTTCAAATCCTGCTGTAGCGATGCCAGTTCAAATCCTGCTGTAGCGATGCCAGTTCAAATCCTGCTGTAGCGATGCCAGTTCAAATCGTGCTGTAACAATGTCAGTTCAAATCCTGCTGTAGCGATGCCAGTTCAAATCCTGCTGTAGCGATGCCAGTTCAAATCCTGCTGTAGCGATGCCAGTTCAAATCCTGCTGTAGCGATGTCAGTTCAAATCCTGCTGTAGCGATGCCAGTTCAAATCCTGCTGTAGCGATGTCAGTTCAAATCCTGCTATAGCGATGTCAGTTCAAATCCTGCTGTAGCGATGCCAGTTCAAATCGTGCTGTAGCGATGTCAGTTCAAATCCTGCTGTAGCGATGTCAGTTCAAATCGTGCTGTAGCGATGTCAGTTCAAATCCTGCTGTAGCGATGCCATTTCAAATCCAGCATTCAGAATTCACCCTTTCTCACAATCCCTCCAGCTGGTGAACAGAGGGTCGGTTTATAAAGTCTGGTTTCTGGACGCTGTTCCAAGTTAAACTAAAAACCTGTGAGACTGGTAGAGTAGAATGTGACTTTATACTGTATAGTACTGTTACAGTAAGTCATTATAGTCCAGGGTGTTACAGTAAGTCATTATAGTCCACTGTGTTACAGTAAGTCATTATAGTGCACTGTGTTACAGTAAGTCATTATAGTCCAGTGTGTTACAGTAAGTCATTATAGTCCAGTGTGTTACAGTAAGTCATTATAGTCCACTGTATTACAGTAAGTCATTATAGTCCAGGGTGTTACAGTAAGTCATTATAGTCCAGGGTGTTACAGTAAGTCATTATAGTCTAGTGTGTTACATTAAGTCATTATAGTACAGGGTGTTACAGTAAGTCATTATAGTCTAGTGTGTTACAGTAAGTCATTATAGTCTAGTGTGTTACAGTAAGTCAGTATAGTCCAGGGTGTTACAGTAAGTCATTATAGTCCACTGTGTTACAGTAAGTCAGTATAGTCCAGGGTGTTACAGTAAGTCATTATAGTCTAGTGTGTTACAGTAAGTCATTATAGTCCACTGTGTTACAGTAAGTCAGTATAGTCCAGGGTGTTACAGTAAATCATTATAGTCCACTGTGTTACAGTAAGTCATTATAGTCCAGGGTGTTACAGTAAGTCATTATAGTCCAGGGTGTTACAGTAAGTCATTATAGTCCAGTGTGTTACAGTAAGTCATTATAGTCCACTGTGTTACAGTAAGTCATTATAGTGCACTGTGTTACAGTAAGTCATTATAGTCCAGTGTGTTACAGTAAGTCATTATAGTCCACTGTGTTACAGTAAGTCATTATAGTCCACTGTGTTACAGTAAGTCATTATAGTCCAGTGTGTTACAGTAAGTCATTATAGTCCACTGTGTTACAGTAAGTCATTATAGTCCAGGGTGTTACAGTAAGTCATTATAGTCCAGGGTGTTACAGTAAGGGTGTTATAGTCATCTACTAGTCCTGTCATCTGATCTCCCCATACTGAGTCATCTACTAGTCCTGTCATCTGATCTCCCCATACTGAGTCATCTACTAGTCCTGTCATCTGATCTCCCCATACTGAGTCATCTACTGAGTCCACTTTTGTCTTCCACTCGTCCTCTGTTTTATGTCCTCCTTTATACCACCTCCCTCCCTCCCTCTCTCCCCCTCCCTCTCTCCCCCTCCTTCTCTCCCCCCCTCTCCCCCTCCCTCCATCTCTCCCCCCCCCCCCCCCCCCCTCCCCCCTCCCTCCCCACTCCCTTCCTCCCTCCCTCTCAGTCTGTAATGTTTAATGTATCCCTAAAGGCTCTGTCCTGGTTTACAAGGCAAAGTCATTACAGCCAAGCATAAACAACAGGAAATTACATCTTTCACATTCAATAAACCACAGCACCCTCAGCTGTAAGCTCTCCTATTATTTCATATTAGGCACCAAAACGCATTTAGGCGCAAAAAGGCCCTGACACACAGGGCAGCATAGCAGACACACACACAGTACACATGAGAAGAATGTATACACACACACACACACCACATTAGGCCCCAATCCCAGTCCAGTTCTCCATGCTTAGTGTACAGCTTTTCAGGATTTGATTGGCTTTGTCCGTCCATTGTTTTCCCAATGCTCAATCATGTATAGCCTGAAGCCTTCATGATGGACCTATAGCCTTCCAATGAGCCTTACAGCACAGTGTAATGTTACTGTACCATACTGTATTGTCCTGCTTAACGGACAGGCCAGGGAGAGACGGAGAGACATGGAGGGAAGTAGACACAGGTCTCTCTAGCAGTCAGTCTAAATAAGGAGAAGGAGACACAGATCTCTCCAGCAGTCAGTCTACATGAGGAGGAGGAGAGACAGACTCCCCCAGCAGTCAGTCTACATGAGGAGGAGGAGAGACAGATATATCCAGCAGTCAGTCTACATGAGGAGGAGGAGAGACAGATATCCCCAGCAGTCAGTCTACATAAGCCAGTCCTGGTTTATTGCTCAAATTCCCCCTCTACATCATTTTAACATGGCGTCTTAACTTCTTCACCAAACATACAGTACAGTATGTATGAGCAATCCTGTCCACCAAGGAGTCCCTTCCATACCCCCAGGCCTCTGGCCCCAGAGGCCCCCAGAACAGAGAGTTATTCAGTTTGACACCTCACTCTAAAGGCTCCAGACACGGAAGGGCCCGGAACAAGACGACATGGAACAGGGAGAGAGTTAGAGTTGATGAAGGAGGGATGAGGGAGTGAGAGAGAGGGGGGGGGGGGTGACACAGTGTGAGATAATGTGTGTGAGACAGTGTATGGGGACTGCTTTCTGTCACAATGTCAACCTGGAAAATATAGTCGTTGAGAAAGAATGTCTGTTCGGTAAATATTCACACACACACACACACACGAGTTTGTGTGTGGCCGTCAACCTGACACACACACACACACACACATTCCGTTAATCACAGAAACCCCCATCCCATTCGCTCATCTCTAGTTGCCAAGAAAACACTTAGTGTCGCCTCGTCTCTCTCTGATCTGGGGACAATTCCCTGTCATTATTCACAGGCGGACAGTCCAATGAAAACAGGAACAACGACAAGCATCACATCTCTCCACTATGTCATTCTTCCAGTCTTCCATTCCCCTTCACTCATTCTGTTAGCATAGGGAGGCCTAAAACCACACGATACTGCACAGACAGACTGAGAGAGTGTGTTCTTCATCCTGGAGTCCTTCTAGTCGGGTTTCGTTTCCATTTAACACCCTTTATCCACCTCTCTGATGAAGTCTAAATCAAGTTACAGCCATCATTAGTCTCTCTCCTTCTCACTCCCTCCCTGATTTATTTATCTGTTTTTGTTTCTAGCTAGCTGCTACTGTAGCTGTTGTTGTCGTGTTTCTAGCTAGTTGCTACTGTAGCTGTTGTTGTCGTGTTTCTAGCTAGTTGCTACTGTAGCTGTTGTTGTCGTGTTTCTAGCTAGTTGCTACTGTAGCTGTTGTTGTCGTGTTTCTAGCTAGTTGCTACTGTAGCTGTTGTTGTCGTGTTTCTAGCTAGTTGCTACTGTAGCTGTTGTTGTCGCGTTTCTAGCTAGTTGCTACTGTAGCTGTTGTTGTCGTGTTTCTAGCTAGTTGCTACTGTAGCTGTTGTTGTCGTGTTTCTAGCTAGTTGCTACTGTAGCTGTTGTTGTTGTATTTCTAGCTAGTTGCTACTGTAGCTGTTGTTGTCGTGTTTCTAGCTAGTTGCTACTGTAGCTGTTGTTGTTGTGTTTCTAGCTAGTTGCTACTGTAGCTGTTGTTGTCGTGTTTCTAGCTAGTTGTTACTATAGCTGTTGTTGTCGTGTTTCTAGCTAGTTGCTACCATAGCTGTTGTCTTGTTTCTAGCTAGTTGCTACTGTAGCTGTTGTTGTCATGTTTCAAGCTAGTTGCTACTGTAGCTGTTGTTGTTGTATTTCTAGCTAGTTGCTAATGTAGCTGTTGTTGTCGTGTTTCTAGCTAGTTGCTACTGTAGCTGTTGTTGTCGTGTTTCTAGCTAGTGGCTACTGTAGCTGTTGTTGTCGTGTTTCTAGCTAGTTGCTACTGTAGCTGTTGTTGCCGTGTTTCTAGCTAGCTGCTACTGTAGCTGTTGTTGTCGTGTTTCTAGCTAGTTGCTACTGTAGCTGTTGTTGCCGTGTTTCTAGCTAGTTGCTACTGTAGCTGTTGTTGTCGTTTCTAGCTAACTGCTACTGTAGCTGTTGTTGTGTTTCTAGCTAGTTGCTACTGTAGCTGTTGTTGTCGTATTTCTAGCTAGCTGCTACTGTAGCTGTTGTTGTCGTGTTTCTAGCTAGCTGCTACTGTAGCTGTTGTTGTGTTTCTAGCTAGTTGCTACTGTAACTGTTGTTGTCGTGTTTCTAGCTAGTTGCTACTGTGGCTGTTGTTGTCGTGTTTATTTTGAATGCTAAAGGGCTGGATTCAGCTCATGTCACAGTTTCCACAGCAGCAGGAAAGGGGCTGGTCTTGCTACAGTACTGCACAGTAGATCACATCATGGCGCTAATGTACTGGTTGCAGTGCAGGAAAATTCTCAGCAACAAAAGAGTGATCAAATGAAGATCCGTAGATATTCCTGCTTTGCGTTTGGTTCCTACTGTCTTCATTGATCTGGCCAAGGCTTTCGACTCTGTCAATCACCATATCCTCATCGGCAGACTCGACAGCCTTGGTTTCTCAAATGATTGCCTCGCCTGGTTCACCAACTACTTCTCTGATAGAGTTCAGTGTGTCAAATCGGAGGGTCTGCTGTCCGGACCTCTGGCAGTCTCTATGGGGGTGCCACAGGGTTCAATTCTTGGACCGACTCTCTTCTCTGTATACATCAATGAGGTCGCTCTTGCTGCTGGTGAGTCCCTGATCCACCTCTACGCAGACGACACCATTCTGTATACTTCCGGCCCTTCTTTGGACACTGTGTTAACAACCCTCCAGGCAAGCTTCAATGCCATACAACTCTCCTTCCGTGGCCTCCAATTGCTCTTAAATACAAGTAAAACTAAATGCATGCTCTTCAACCGATCGCTACCTGCACCTACCCGCCTGTCCAACATCACTACTCTGGACGGCTCTGACTTAGAATACGTGGACAACTACAAATACTTAGGTGTCTGGTTAGACTGTAAACTCTCCTTCCAGACCCATATCAAACATCTCCAATCCAAAGTTAAATCTAGAATTGGCTTCCTATTTCGCAACAAAGCATCCTTCACTCATGCTGCCAAACATACCCTTGTAAAACTGACCATCCTACCAATCCTCGACTTTGGCGATGTCATTTACAAAATAGCCTCCAATACCCTACTCAACAAATTGGATGCAGTCTATCACAGTGCAATCCGTTTTATCACCAAAGCCCCATATACTACCCACCATTGCGACCTGTACGCTCTCGTTGGCTGGCCCTCGCTTCATACTCGTCGCCAAACCCACTGGCTCCATGTCATCTACAAGACCCTGCTAGGTAAAGTCCCCCCTTATCTCAGCTCGCTGGTCACCATAGCATCTCCCACCTGTAGCACACGCTCCAGCAGGTATATCTCTCTAGTCACCCCCAAAACCAATTCTTTCTTTGGCCGCCTCTCCTTCCAGTTCTCTGCTGCCAATGACTGGAACGAACTACAAAAATCTCTGAAACTGGAAACACTTATCTCCCTCACTAGCTTTAAGCACCAACTGTCAGAGCAGCTCACAGATTACTGCACCTGTACATAGCCCACCTATAATTTAGCCCAAACAACTACCTCTTTCCCAACTGTATTTAATTGTAATTTATTTATTTATTTTGCTCCTTTGCACCCCATTATTTTTTATTTCTACTTTGCACATTCTTCCATTGCAAAACTACCATTCCAGTATTTTACTTGCTATATTGTATTTACTTTGCCATCATGGCCTTTTTTGCCTTTACCTCCCTTCTCACCTCATTTGCTCACATTGTATATAGACTTGTTTATACTGCATTATTGACTGTATGTTTGTTTTTACTCCATGTGTAACTCTGTGTCGTTTTATCTGTCGAACTGCTTTGCTTTATCTTGGCCAGGTCGCAATTGTAAATGAGAACTTGTTCTCAACTTGCCTACCTGGTTAAATAAAGGTGTTCTCAACTTGCCTACCTGGTTAAATAAAGGTGTTCTCAACTTGCCTACCTGGTTAAATAAAGGGGTTCTCAACTTGCCTACCTGGTTAAATAAAGGTGTTCTCAACTTGCCTACCTGGTTAAATAAAGGTAAAATAAAAAAAATTTAAAAAATTGATAAACGTATCTGCTTGTGAAACGGTGCTAGTATGTTATTGATACGAAAATGCAATGTTTTTTGACTGACATGCAATGTTTTAATGCTTTCTGTTTCCTCACGGTAAGTAATGATATTACCAAAATAATCTCTACCTAACCTTTTTCCTCCATTTTTTTATCCTAACCAATAACCTTCCTTATTCCATGCTGCGTTGGACTAACTAACCAATAGGATGATGAGGAGGGTATCTGGGCATAGCCAATCCCTTCCCTCTCTCTCTCCGCCATTTTGTACAGAAGGGTGAGCCATGGTCTTTTTACTGGAGAAAGCTGCTTTCTTCATAATCATCATTTCCTTCCTCTTTCACATCATGTCTTCCTCTTTCACATCATGTCTTCCTCTTTTCATATCATGTCTTCCTCTTTTCATATCATGTCTTCCTCTTTCACATCATGTCTTCCTCTTTCACATCATGTCTTCCTCTTTCATATCATGTCTTCCTCTTTCACATCATGTCTTCCTCTTTCACATCATGTCTTCCTCTTTTCATATCATGTCTTCCTCTTTCACATCATGTCTTCCTCTTTCACATCATGTCTTCCTCTTTTCATATCATGTCTTCCTCTTTCATATCATGTCTTCCTCTTTCATATCATGTCTTCCTCTTTCACATCATGTCTTCCTCTTTTCATATCATGTCTTCCTCTTTCACATCATGTCTTCCTCTTTCACATCATGTCTTCCTCTTTCACATCATGTCTTCCTCTTTCACATCATGTCTTCCTCTTTCACATCATGTCTTCCTCTTTTCATATCATGTCTTCCTCTTTCACATCATGTCTTCCTCTTTCACATCATGTCTTCCTCTTTCACATCATGTCTTCCTCTTTCACATCATGTCTTCCTCTTTCACATCATGTCTTCCTCTTTTCATATCATGTCTTCCTCTTTCACATCATGTCTTCCTCTTTCACATCATGTCTTCCTCTTTCACATCATGTCTTCCTCTTTCACATCATGTCTTCCTCTTTCACATCATGTCTTCCTCTTTCACATCATGTCTTCCTCTTTCACATCATGTCTTCCTCTTTCACATCATGTCTTCCTCTTTCACATCATGTCTTCCTCTTTCACATCATGTCTTCCTCATTCACATCATGTCTTCCTCTTTCACATCATGTCTTCCTCTTTCACATCATGTCTTCCTCTTTCACATCATGTCTTCCTCTTTCACATCATGTCTTCCTCTTTTACATCATGTCTTCCTCTTTCACATCATGTCTTCCTCATTCACATCATGTCTTCCTCGTTGTGTTGTGTCTTCCTCTTTCACATCATGTCTTCCTCTTTCACATCATGTCTTCCTCTTTCACATCATGTCTTCCTCTTTCACATCATGCCTTCCTCATTCACATCATGTCTTCCTCTTTCACATCATGTCTTCCTCTTTCACAATCATGTCTTCCTCTTCCACATCATGTCTTCCTCTTTCACATCATGTCTTCCTCTTTCACATCATGTCTTCCTCTTTCACATCATGTCTTCCTCTTTCACATCATGTCTTCCTCTTTCACATCATGTCTTCCTCTTTCACATCATGTCTTCCTCTTTCACATCATGTCTTCCTCTTTCACATCATGTCTTCCTCTTTCACATCATGTCTTCCTCTTTCACATCATGTCCTTCCTCTTTCACATCATGTCTTCCTCTTTCACATCATGTCTTCCTCTTTCACATCATGTCTTCCTCTTCACATCATGTCCTTCCTCTTTCACATCATGTCTTCCTCTTTCACATCATGTCTTCCTCTTTCACATCATGCCTTCCTCTTTCACATCATGTCTTCCTCTTTCACATCATGTCTTCCTCTTTCACATCATGTCTTCCTCTTTCACATCATGTCTTCCTCTTTCACATCATGTCTTCCTCGTTGTGTTGTGTCTTCCTCTTTCACATCATGTCTTCCTCGTTGTGTTGTGTCTTCCTCTTTCACATCATATCTTCCTCTTTCACATCATGTCTTCCTCGTTCACATCATGTCTTCCTCTTTCACATCATGTCTTCCTCTTTCACATCATGTCTTCCTCGTTGTGTTGTGTCTTCCTCGTTCACATCATGTCTTCCTCTTTCACATCATGTCTTCCTCTTTCACATCATGTCTTCCTCTTTCACATCATGTCTTCCTCTTTCACATCATGTCTTCCTCGTTGTGTTGTGTCTTCCTCTTTCACATCATGTCTTCCTCTTTCACATCATGTCTTCCTCGTTGTGTTTTGCTCCGTGATGTTGGATCTCTTGCTGCTTGTCACCTCATTCTCTAACCTTGTTCTGTAATTGAATCCATCCTTTTTGGTCCACTGTAACCCTGTCAGTGAGCGTTAGCTTCATCGTTCATCTCCCGTCATTATTTGATCTGATATTTGGTGGTCTGGGGGTTTTTCTGCTACTTTGTTGAATATGTTTTGTGTTTGGACCTGAAATCAGCATTTTTACAAACAGTAGAGTGGATCAAAGTGATCATTATGGACCTGTTCAGAGAGTTACAGTATGCAGGCACAGACACACACACACGCACACACACACACACACACACACACACACACACACACACACACACACACACACACACACACACACACACACACACACACACACACACACACACACACACACACACACACACATACACACACACACACACACACACACACACATACACACACACATACACACACACACACACACACACACACACCTAAGTTCTGTATCTGCTTAGATATCTTAATATTTTCCCAGTGCGTCATGGAAACATCGCACACACACCATGTACACTACTGGAAGCTTGGCTCTGATTAGCTAGCCATATTCAAATACATTACTGACATCTGAAATATAATACTCAGTCCGATCCCGCTCGGCTTTCAAGACCACTTACTGTTAGGCTCTGAGAGAGAGAGAGAGAGAGAGAGAGAGAGAGAGAGAGAGAGAGAGAGAGAGAGAGAGGGGGACATAGAGAGAGAGAGAGAGAGGCGAGAGAGAGAGAGGGGGACAGAGGGAGAGAGAGAGAGGAGAGAGAGGGGGACATAGAGAGAGAGGAGAGAGAGGGGACAGAGGCAGAGAGAGAGAGAGGAGAGAGAGGGGGACAGAGGCAGAGAGAGAGAGAGAGAGAGAGAGAGAGAGAGAGAGAGAGAGAGAGGGGGACAGAGAGAGAGAGAGAGTAGAGAGAGAGGATAGAGGGAGAGAGGAGAGAGAGAGAGAGAGAGGAAAGTGAGAGAGAGGAAAGAGAGAGAGAGAGAGGAGAGAGAGAGAGACGGGAGAGAGAGAGGAGAGAGAGGGAAAGAGGGAGAGAGAGAGGAGAGAGAGGGGAAAGAGAGAGAGAGAGAGAGAGAGGAGAGAGAGAGAGAGAGAGAGAGAGAGAGAGAGAGAGAGAGAGAGAGAGAGGAAAGAGAGAGAGAGAGAGGAGAGAGAGAGAGAGAGGAGAGAGAGAGAGAGAGAGAGAGAGAGAGAGAGAGGGGACTCCGAGCCCAAACGACCTGGCCTTCTCCTCCTCTTCCTTCCTTCTCTCCTTCCAACAACAGCGTTCTCATGTTCTCTTCTCCACTGACAGTGTTGATGGATGGCCTTGTGTACGCAGATTGAATGTACAGCTCTACTGTACATGCTCCTCCATATGAGCAGCACATGTTTCCTTTATATGCCGTTAGCCGAGTGCGTTAGCGTGTTGCTACAACTGGCACCGGTTCCCTATGGGCTTTCCCACACAACAGAGGCTAACTATGCTAGCAGGGCACTAAACACGGCTACAGGCCCTGACACTAATGAATTAGCCTTTAGCGCTCCCCTGCTGATGCTGGTAGCAGAAAGCCTGCAGGCTGGAATGTACACACACCGCCTGAGCAGGTGAATACAGAAGACGTGTGTAATTCACCATAGAGCATTGTGTTAGAACAGTGAGATGTTGTGCAGGTCCTGAACTGTACACAGTGACTGGAATCACTTAGCCAGAACTGTGGCTCCTTTCTCCAGCTAGCTCTCATTACCTTCTGACCCACAGGCTCTCATTACCTTCTGACCCACAGGCTCTCATTACCTTCTGACCCACTAGCTCTCATTACCTTCTGACCCACTAGCTCTCATTACCTTCTGACCCACAGGCTCTCATTACCTTCTGACCCACTAGCTCTCATTACCTTCTGACCCACAGGCCTGGGCTCCTCAATAACACTGACCCACAGGCCTGGGCTCCTCAATAACACTGACCCACAGGCTCCTCAATAACACTGACCCACAGGCTCCTCAATAACACTGACCTCCAGGCCGGGCTCCTCAATAACACTGACCCACAGGCTCCTCAATAACACTGACCCACAGGCTCCTCAATAACACTGACCCACAGGCTCCTCAATAACACTGACCTCCAGGCCGGGCTCCTCAATAACACTGACCTCCAGGCCGGGCTCCTCAATAACACTGACCTCCAGGCCAGGCTCCTCAATTACACTGACCCACAGGCCTGGGCTCCTCAATAACACTGACCCACAGGCTCCTCAATAACACTGACCCACAGGCTCCTCAATAACACTGACCTCCAGGCCGGGATCCTCAATAACACTGACCTCCAGGCCGGGCTCCTCAATAACACTGACCCACAGGCTCCTCAATTACACTGACCCACAGGCTCCTCAATAACACTGACCCACAGGCTCCTCAATAACACTGACCTCCAGGCCGGGCTCCTCAATAACACTGACCTCCAGGCCGGGCTCCTCAATAACACTGACCCACAGGCTCCTCAATAACACTGACCCCCAGGCCGGGCTCCTCAATAACACTGACCCACAGGCTCCTCAATAACACTGACCCACAGGCTCCTCAATAACACTGACCTCCAGGCCAGGCTCCTCAATAACACTGACCCACAGGCCTGGGCTCCTCAATAACACTGACCCACAGGCTCCTCAATAACACTGACCCACAGGCTCCTCAATAACACTGACCTCCAGGCCGGGATCCTCAATAACACTGACCTCCAGGCCGGGCTCCTCAATAACACTGACCTCCAGGCCGGGCTCCTCAATAACACTGACCCACAGGCTCCTCAATTACACTGACCCACAGGCTCCTCAATAACACTGACCCACAGGCTCCTCAATAACACTGACCTCCAGGCCGGGCTCCTCAATAACACTGACCTCCAGGCCGGGCTCCTCAATAACACTGACCCACAGGCTCCTCAATAACACTGACCCCCAGGCCGGGCTCCTCAATAACACTGACCCACAGGCTCCTCAATAACACTGACCCACAGGCTCCTCAATAACACTGACCCACAGGCTCCTTCCTCAATAACACTGACCCACAGGCTCCTCAATAACACTGACCCACAGGCTCCTTCCTCAATAACACTGACCCACAGGCTCCTCAATAACACTGACCTCCAGGCTCCTCAATAACACTGACCCACAGGCCGGGATCCTCAATAACACTGACCCACAGGCTCCTTCCTCAATAACACTGACCTCCAGGCCGGGCTCCTCAATAACACTGACCTCCAGGCCGGGATCCTCAATAACACTGACCCACAGGCTCCTCAATAACACTGACCCACAGGCTCCTCAATAACACTGACTCACAGGCTCCTCAATAACACTGACCCACAGGCTCCTCAATAACACTGACCCACAGGCCTGGGCTCCTCAATAACACTGACCCACAGGCTCCTCAATAACACTGACCCCCAGGCCGGGCTCCTCAATAACACTGACCCACAGGCTCCTCAATAACACTGACCCACAGGCTCCTCAATAACACTGACCCACAGGCTCCTTCCTCAATAACACTGACCCACAGGCTCCTCAATAACACTGACCCACAGGCTCCTTCCTCAATAACACTGACCCACAGGCTCCTCAATAACACTGACCTCCAGGCCGGGCTCCTCAATAACACTGACCTCCAGGCCGGGCTCCTCAATAACACTGACCCACAGGCTCCTCAATAACACTGACCCCCAGGCCGGGCTCCTCAATAACACTGACCCACAGGCTCCTCAATAACACTGACCCACAGGCTCCTCAATAACACTGACCCACAGGCTCCTTCTTCAATAACACTGACCCACAGGCTCCTCAATAACACTGACCCACAGGCTCCTTCCTCAATAACACTGACCCACAGGCTCCTCAATAACACTGATCTCCAGGCTCCTCAATAACACTGACCCACAGGCCGGGATCCTCAATAACACTGACCCACAGGCTCCTTCCTCAATAACACTGACCTCCAGGCCGGGCTCCTCAATAACACTGACCTCCAGGCCGGGATCCTCAATAACACTGACCCACAGGCTCCTCAATAACACTGACCCACAGGCTCCTCAATAACACTGACTCACAGGCTCCTCAATAACACTGACCCACAGGCTCCTCAATAACACTGACCCACAGGCCTGGGCTCCTCAATAACACTGACCCACAGGCTCCTCAATAACACTGACCCACAGGCTCCTCAATAACACTGTCAAACATACAGTATATCTGGATCTATAATCTGCATAATCTGTAGTATTCTGTCTACTTGGAATAGTAGAACTAAGCAGAAAGTCTGAACATGTGTTGTACATTTGAAGAGCTACAGGTATTCAGGAAGTCTGCAGTATTTTCACTCAAATGAAAGAGTACTTCCTGTCCATTACGGTGTTTACAGCCCCTTCTAGGTAGTTGTGTACAGAACCGTTACAGAACCACCCTGCTAGTCTGTGAAGTTCAACAAAAACAGTTCACTATGAATCAAGTTTAACAGTCTAAACACAGACATGACATTTAACCTTCTGAACTAGCAGTGGACGTTTTAACCCCCCCCCCCCCCCCCCCACACACACACACACACACACACACATGCTCACACACACACATGCTCACACACACACATGCTCACACACACACATGCTCACACACACACACATACACACACACACACACATACGCTCACACACACACACACACACACACATACACACACACACACACACACATACACACACACACACACATACGCTCACACACACACACACACACACACACACATACACACACACACACACGCTCACACACGTGCACACACGCACACCACAACCACCACCCTATTTAAACCAAGGTAAGGAGCCTATAGCTCCACTCTCTGCACTTTGAGCCTTGTTTTATTGGACAGAGAGGAACCACTACCCCATGTACGTAGCAGGCCCATGTACTAACATGACTCAATAAAACAAGTGTGGGTGGGTGGTCGAACCTCTCTCTATATATACTATCTCGGTTACATAGCAGGCCCATGTACTAACATGGCTCTGAGCCCCGGTTCAATAAAACAAGTCTGGGTGGGTGGTCCAACCTCTCTCTATATATAGACACACTATCTCATCTCTCTATATACTATCTTATGTATGTAACAGGCCCTAGGGCTGTTGCTGTGTCCGTATTTCCGCAACACTGGCAGTCATATGTCATGACTGTGACTGTTGACTGTTGGGTCACGGTAATCACCTCTCAGGACATGCGTGGGTAGTACTCAACTCACTACTGACCTGGCTAATGGCCTGGTACTCGGGGCTCTATTGTCCCTCCATCAGGTCCTAATGGTCTGGTACTCAGGGTTCTATTGTCCCTCCATCAGGTCCTAATGGCCTGGTACTCAGGGTTATATTGTCCCTCCATCAGGTCCTAATGGCCTGGTACTCAGGGTTATATTGTCCCTCCATCAGGTCCTAATGGCCTGGTATTCAGGGCTCTATTGTCCCTCCATCAGGTCCTAATAGCCTGGTACTCAGGGTTATATTGTCCCTCCATCAGGTCCTAATAGCCTGGTACTCAAGGCTCTATTGTCCCTCCATCAGGTCCTAATGGCCTGGTACTCAGGGTTATATTGTCCCTCCATCAGGTCCTAATAGCCTGGTACTCAGGGTTATATTGTCCCTCCATCAGGTCCTAATGGCCTGGTACTCAGGGCTCTATTGTCCCTCCATATCAGGTCCTAATGGTCTGGTACTCAGGGCTCTATTGTCCCTCCATCAGGTCCTAATGGTCTGGTACTCAGGGCTCTATTGTCCCTCCATCAGGTCCTAATGGTCTGGTACTCAGGGCTCTATTGTCCCTCCATCAGGTCCTAATGGTCTGGTACTCAGGGCTCTATTGTCCCTCCATCAGGTCCTAATGGTCTGGTACTCAGGGCTCTATTGTCCCTCCATCAGGTCCTAATGGTCTGGTACTCAGGGCTCTATTGTCCCTCCATCAGGTCCTAATGGTCTGGTACTCAGGGCTCTATTGTCCCTCTAACCACTCTGACCACTCTGCAAATTCCATCGAAAATCACATCAAACACTGATCATCAAAACAGTATTGTGCTTTTTAAAACTCACCTCACTGTGATTGACCAGTTTGAAGAAAGAAGTTCAACAACAACAGAGTGGACAACATGGTCGTTGTGGATGTTGTTTCCAAGCCTAACAGTGTTTTCTAAGGTGATGATTCATTCAAACATCAGCTATCTGAGCAGCTAACCGATCGCTGCAGCTGTACATAGTCTATTGGTAAATAGCCCACCCTTTTCACCTACCTCATTCCCATACTGTTTTTATTTATTTACTTTTCTGCTCTTCTGCACACCAATATCTCTACCTGTACATGACCATCTGATCATTTATCACTCCAGTGTTAATCTGCAAAATTGTAATTATTTGCCTACCTCCTCATGCCTTTTGCACACATTGTATATAGACCCCCCCTTTGTTTTCTACTGTGTTATTGACTTGTTAATTGTTTACTCCATGTGTAACTCTTTGTTGTATGCTCACACTGCTTTGCTTTATCTTGGCCAGGTCGCAGTTGCAAATGAGAACTTGTTCTCAACTAGCCTACCTGGTTAAATAAAGGTGTTCTCAACTAGCCTACCTGGTTAAATAAAGGTGTTCTCAACTAGCCTACCTGGTTAAATAAAGGTGTTCTCAACTAGCCTACCTGGTTAAATAAAGGTGTTCTCAACTAGCCTACCTGGTTAAATAAAGGTGTTCTCAACTAGCCTACCTGGTTAAATAAAGGTGTTCTCAACTAGCCTACCTGGTTAAATAAAGGTGAAATAAATAAAAAAAGGCATATTAGAGCTCATACACAGGTCTATATATTAGAGCTCATACACAGGTCTATATATTAGAGCTCATACACAGGTCTATATATTAGAGCTCATACACAGGTCTATATATTAGAGCTCATACACAGGTCTATATATTAGAGCTCATACACAGGTCTATATATTAGAGCTCATACACAGGTCTATATTAGAGCTCATACACAGGTCTATATATTAGAGCTCATACACAGGTCTATATATTAGAGCTCATACACAGGTCTATATATTAGAGCTCATACACAGGTCTATATATTAGAGCTCATACACAGGTCTATATATTAGAGCTCATACACAGGTCTATATATTAGAGCTCATACACAGGTCTATATATTAGAGCTCATACACAGGTCTATATATTAGAGCTCATACACAGGTCTATATATTAGAGCTCATACACAGGTCTATATATTAGAGCTCATACACAGGTCTATATATTAGAGCTCATACACAGGTCTATATATTAGAGCTCATACACAGGTCTATATATTAGAGCTCATACACAGGTCTATATATTAGAGCTCATACACAGGTCTATATATTAGAGCTCATACACAGGTCTATATATTAGAGCTCATACACAGGTCTATATATTAGAGCTCATACACAGGTCTATATATTAGAGCTCATACACAGGTCTATATATTAGAGCTCATACACAGGTCTATATATTAGAGCTCATACACAGGTCTATATATTAGAGCTCATACACAGGTCTATATATTAGAGCTCATACACAGGTCTATATATTAGAGCTCATACACAGGTCTATATATTAGAGCTCATACACAGGTCTATATATTAGAGCTCATACACAGGTCTATATATTAGAGCTCATACACAGGTCTATATATTAGAGCTCATACACAGGTCTATATATTAGAGCTCATACACAGGTCTATATATTAGAGCTCATACACAGGTCTATATATTAGAGCTCATACACAGGTCTATATATTAGAGCTCATACACAGGTCTATATATTAGAGCTCATACACAGGTCTATATATTAGAGCTCATACACAGGTCTATATATTAGAGCTCATACACAGGTCTATATATTAGAGCTCATACACAGGTCTATATATTAGAGCTCATACACAGGTCTATATATTAGAGCTCATACACAGGTCTATATATTAGAGCTCATACACAGGTCTATATATTAGAGCTCATACACAGGTCTATATTCAGAGCCTCCAGGAAGTATTCAGACCCCTTCCCTTGTTCCACATTCTCTTACGTTACAGCCTGAATCCTAAAATGGATTCAATCATTTTATCCCCCTCATCAATCTACACACAACACCCTATAATGACAAAGTGAAAACAGTTTTTTTTAAGTGTTTGCTAATATATTACAAATAAAAACAGAAATATCTTGTTTACATAAGTATTCTCTTTGAAATGAGACTCGAAATTGAGCTCAGGTTCATCCTGTTTCCATTGATCATCCTTGAGATGTTTCTACTTGAGTCCACCTGTGGTAAATTCAATTGATTGGACATGATTTGGAAAGGCACACAGCTGTCTATATAAGGACCCACAGTTGACAGTGCATGTCAGAGCAAAAACCAAGCCATGAGGTCGAGGGAATTGTCCAGAGAGCTCCGAGACAGGATTGTGTCGAGGCACAGATCTGGGGAAGGGGTACCAAAAAATGCCTGCTTGGAGTTTGCCAAAAGGCATCTAAAGGACTCTCAGACCATGAGAAACAAGATTCTCTGGTCTGATTAAACCAAGATTGTACTCTTTGGCCTGAATGCCAAGTATCACGTCTGGAGGAAACCTGGCATCATCCCTACAGGGAAGCATTGTGGTGGCAGCATCATGCTGTGGGGGGGGGGGGTTGATGTTTACATGGCTTCAGATAATTGATGCATGTCTGTGTTTTGGTCGAGGGCTCCTGTCTCCATTGTAACCAAATATGTGACTTCATTGTTACCAGTATGTGTGTGGTCTCTGGTTTCTGATTGGAGAGCTGGTTACTGATGTACCATTCTCTAACTGCAGTTAGATGTATTAGTTGACATTACATCATGCATTTGATAGAATGAGACGAGGGGAAGAAGAGAGGGGTTAGCAGGCTTTAGGGAGACTTGTGTTCCTCTTCCCTCCAATAGAGACACACACTGTGGGTTTGGGCAGGGTGGATGGGGCTGGATGAGGAGGGTAGACTAGAGGGACCTGACATTCAACACCACTTATGTGCCATTATCTAGTAGGACTTATAATGCAGTCAGGGGGAATAGTCAATACACTGATTTATTTACTACGGGGTTGACGAGCAATTTCTACCAGACCAGTGTTTCCTCTGGAGAGAGAGATATCCTCAAACACCCTCTTGTCCCTGTCTCCTGTCTCACCTCCACTCTCCCTATCCTTTAGGAGAGAGCTTTAGAAGCCATGGTTTGATTTAAGAGGTCTACTTAACTCATAGTTATTATACCCTAACAGAACACAGAGGTCTACTTAACTCATAGTTATTATACCCTAACACCAGAACACATAGGACTACTTAACTCATAGTTATTATACCCTAACAACAGAACACATAGGTCTACTTAACTCATAGTTATTATACCCTAACACCAGAACACATAGGACTACTTAACTCATAGTTATTATACCCTAACAACAGAACACAGAGGTCTACTTAACAGTGGGTGGACATTAGGAGCTGTGTGGATCAGTGGAGGCTGGTGCTGTGGAGCTATAGGAGAACAGGCTCCTATCGCTGAATGGAACAGAGTCAAACATGTGGTTTCCATGTTTTGATGTGTTTGATACCTTTCCATGTATTTCATTCCAGCGATTACAATGAGCCCGTCCTCCTATAGTTCCTCCCACCAGCCTCCACTGGACCGAATTGTCATTGATGGGAAAATAACTGAATCATTTGCTGGTTAGTGGCACACGCATAGACACGCACACACACACACACACACACACACACACACACACACACACACACACACACACACACACACACACACACACACACACACACACACACACACACACGTAGGCAAATACACACACACACATAGACACGCACACACACACACACACACACACACACACACACACACACACACACGTAGGCACATACACACACACATAGACACGCACACACACACACACACACACACACACACACACACACACACACACACACACACACACACACACACACGTAGGCAAATACACACACACACACACATAGACACACACACACATAGACACGCACACACACACACACATAGACACGCACACACACACACATAGACACGCACACACACACACACACACACACACAAAGACACGCACACACACACACACGTAGGCACACACACACACACACACATAGACACACACACACACACACACGTAGGCACACACACACACACACACACACACAAAGACACGCACACACACACACACGTAGGCACGCACACACACACATTCTTAGTCCTGTAATCTTGGGTCAGTTGGTACAGTCATGTTGGAGCGATTGGTTCTTTACAATTTTATGAACTCTGTTGTCTAACCACCCACCAATTCACCCTCATTATTAAACCTTCTCTCCTTCCTCTCTTCATGAACGAACACAGACCCTGACATGCAGAGCTGTGTAATGACTCGGCGGCTAGAGAAGGGAACATTTCCACAGTTCTGTTAGACTCATTAATCCACAACATAAAATATGTTTGTTCCCTAGAATCCCTCCTTTCATCGGCTAAATGGGTTGTTTGTTCCCTAGGATACATCCTTTCATCGGCTAAATGGGTTGTTTGTTCCCTAGAATCCCTCCTTTCATTGGCTAAATGGGTTGTTTGTTCCCTAGGATCCCTCCTTTCATTGGCTAAATGGGTTGTTTGTTCCCTAGGATCCCTCCTTTCATTGGCTAAATGGGTTGTTTGTTCCCTAGGATCCCTCCTTTCATTGTCTAAATGGGTTGTTTGTTCCCTAGGATCCCTCCTTTCATTGGCTAAATGGGTTGTTTGTTCCCTAGAATCCCTCCTTTCATTGGCTAAATGGGTTGTTTGTTCCCTAGGATCCCTCCTTTCATCGGCTAAATGGGTTGTTTGTTCCCTAGAATCCCTCCTTTCATTGGCTAAATGGGTTGTTTGTTCCCCAGAATCCCTCCTTTCATTGTCTAAATGGGTTGTTTGTTCCCTAGAATCCCTCCTTTCATTGGCTAAATGGGTTGTTTGTTCCCTAGAATCCCTCCTTTCATTGGCTAAATGGGTTGTTTGTTCCCTAGAATCCCTCCTTTTATTGGCTAAATGGGTTGTTTGTTCCAGAGGATCCCGTCTTTCATTCCAGAGGATCCCGTCTTTCATTGGCTAAATTAATTGTTTGTTCCAGAGGATCCCTCCTTTCATTGTCTAAATGGGTTGTTTTTCGAACCAAACTCGTTTCAGTTCTCCAGAGAGATGTTGTTGTAGTTTTCTGACCCCCAAAATATGTCCTGATTAGATTCCAATGGGAAACATGTGGAGGGTGGAACTTGCAGGGGGTCGTCGTTAAGGAGCTTGGACTCTGTATGGTTTTCATGTCAAATTGGCCTGTGGCTCTGTCTATGGATGTGTTCCAAATGGCACCCTATTCCCTATATATATATATATGTATGTATGTGTATGTGCACTAAAGACGGAATAGGGTGCCATTTGGGACTATGTCTGTCCCTCAGTCAGACAGCACAGTAGACAGTGGTAGAGACCTCGGTCAGTGATATATATATATATATATATATAGGGAATAGGGTGCCATTTGGGACTCTGTCTGTCCCTCAGTCAGACAGCACAGTAGACAGTGGTAGAGACCTCGGTCGGTGATATATATAGGGAATAGGGTGCCATTTGGGACTATGTCTGTCCCTCAGTCAGACAGCACAGTAGACAGTGGTAGAGACCTCGGTCGGTGACGGGGGAGGGGGGGGGGGATAAAACACTTCCGG
>NW_022261985.1:6641989-6644489 GCF_002021735.2 Oncorhynchus kisutch
TACTAGAGAGAGAGTGAGGTCCTATAGGAAGTATCCTACTAGAGAGAGAGTCAGGTCCAGGGCTATAGGAAGTCTTCTAGTAGAGAGAGAGTCAGGTCCTATAGGAAGTCTAGTAGAGAGAGAGTCAGGTCCTATAGAATGTCTTCTAGTGGAGAGAGAGTCAGGTTACAGGACTATAGGAAGTATTCTACTAGAGAGAGAGTGAGGTCCTATAGGAAGTATTCTAGTAGAGAGAGAGTCAGGTTCAGGACTATAGGAAGTCTTCTAGTAGAGAGAGAGTCAGGTCCTATAGGAAGTCTTCTAGTAGAGAGAGAGTCGGGTCCTATAGGAAGTCTTCTAGTAGAGAGAGAGTCAGGTCCTATAGGAAGTCTTCTAGTAGAGAGAGAGTCAGGTCCTATAGGAAGTCTTCTAGTAGAGAGAGAGTCAGGTCCTATACGAAGTCTTTTAGTAGAGAGAGAGTCAGGTCCAGGACTATAGGAAGTCTTTTAGTAGAGAGAGAGTCAGGTCCAGGACTATAGGAAGTCTTTTAGTAGAGAGAGAGTCAGGTCCAGGACTATAGGAAGTCTTTTAGTAGAGAGAGAGTCAGGTCCAGGACTATAGGAAGTCTTGTTAGTAGAGAGAGAGTCAGGTCCAGGACTATAGGAAGTCTTCTAGTAGAGGGATGTTGAACAAGTTAATTTAGTCTCATTGTGACCAGCTTCTGTGGTTGGAATTTAGTTGAACCTGGTAGATGTTGGCTCTTCTGCTTCTCTCTTGCTTTCTGTCTCTCTCCCTCTCTCTCCTTCCATTCCTTCCACGCCCCCCCTCCCTCCCTCCTCTCCCCTCCCCTCCCTCCCTCCCTCCTCTCTCCCTCCCTCCTCCCCCCCCTCCCTCCCTCCCTCCCTCCTCTCTCCCCTCCCTCCCTCCCCTCCCTCCCTCCCCTCTCTCTCTCCCTCCCCTCTCTCCCTCCCTCCCCTCCCTCCCGTCCCCTCCCTCCCCTCTCCTCCCACCTCTCCCTCCCCTCCCTCCCTCCACTCTCTCCCCTCCCTCCCCTCCCCTCCCCTCTCCTCCCTCCCCTCCCCTCCCCTCTCCTCCCACCTCTCCCTCCCTCCCCTCCCCTCTCCTCCCACCTCTCCCTCCCCTCCCTCCCTCCCTCCCCTCCTCCCTCCACTCTCTCCCCTCCCCTCTCCTCCCACCTCTCCCTCCCCTCCCTCCCTCCCCTCCTCCCTCCACTCTCTCCCCTCCCCCCTCCCATCCCCTCTCCTCCCACCTCTCCCTCCCCTCCCTCCCTCTCCTCCCACCTCTCCCTCCCTCCCCTCCCCTCCCTCTCCTCCCACCCCTCCCCTCCCCTCTCCTCCCCTCCCCTCTCCTCCCACCTCTCCCACCCCTCCCTCCCCTCCCCTCCCCTCTCCTCCCACCTCTCCCTCCCTCCCCTCCCCTCCCCTCTCCTCCCACCTCTCCCTCCCTCCCCTCCCCTCCCCTCTCCTCCCACCTCTACCTCCCTCCCCTCTCCTCCCACCTCTCCTCCCCTCTCTCTCTGTGTTAATATGGCTGCTGTGAAGACAGAGGTAGGGCTCAGTGTTGGCCTTGCTCTGCAGGTTCGGGGGGAAAGGAGGGAAGGCGTTTGTAATGCGATTAAGTAATGGACTGTGACCACACTGCAAGCAGTGCATGGAAAAACCTCCACAAATTGGGCCTATTTTAAGAAAAAGGGGTCTCTCTCCCTCTCCCTCTCTGATAACGGCCTGCTCTGGGAGGTTTTCCATTGAGCTCAGTAGGTTCTGTACTGACCATGTTGAAAACGGAATAGTGGAATAGTTATTATCCAGGAAGCTTGTTTTAAATGGAGGATATCAAGTCCCCGTCACGGATAAGAGCCCTCATCTGGAAAAACACTACTGTAACTTCCCCGGTCCTCTCTGCTCAGAACGGAGAATCAGAGGTGTCTGCTTCCTCCATTCACTGGAGAGGAATCTGTTAGTGTGTGAGGTAACAACATGTATCAGTGTGGATGTGCTGAGGTGGGTCAGTGTGCTGAGGGCATACAGTGGGTCAGTGTGCTGAGAGCATACGGTGGGTCAGTGTGCTGAGAGCATACGGTGGGTCAGTGTGCTGAGAGCATACGGTGGGTCAGTGTGCTGAGAGCATACGGTGGGTCAGTGTGCTGAGAGCATACGGTGGGTCAGTGTGCTGAGAGCATACAGTGGGTCAGTGTGCTGAGAGCATACGGTGGGTCAGTGTGCTGAGAGCATACGGTGGGTCAGTGTGCTGAGGTGGGTCAGTGTGCTGAGGTGGGTCAGTGTGCTGAGGGCATACGGTGCGTCAGTGTGCTGAGAGCATACGGTGGGTCAATGTGCTGAGAGCATACGGTGGGTCAGTGTGCTGAGAGCATACGGTGGGTCAGTGTGCTGAGAGCATACAGTGGGTCAGTGTGCTGAGAGCATATGGTGGGTCAGTGTGCTGAGAGCATATGGTGGGTCAGTGTGCTGAGAGCATACGGTGGGTCAGTGTGCTGAGAGCA
>NW_022261985.1:6648008-6653008 GCF_002021735.2 Oncorhynchus kisutch
CTCTCCATCTCTCTCTCTCTCTCTCTCTCTCTCTCTCTCTCTCTCTCTCTCTCTCTCTCTCTCTCTCCTCTGCCAAGCCCAATCCAGCTGTAGACTACAGTATGACCCACATTCCAACCTACGGAAACTAATCCATCATACTCCTCCTGTCATACACATACACACACACACACACACACACACACACACACACACACACACACACACACACACACACACACACACACACACACACACACACACCACCCACGTGTGTTCAACCCCACATATGAACTCGCTGACTGCCCATGTGGTCGCGGTCAGCCTCTATTGAAGTGTATCTGTGGTTCGTCGCTGTTGGCTTTGACACACACACACACACCGTGTCTCTGGGCTTTGAACACACACAAACACCACCGTGTCTCTGGGCTTTGACACACACACCGTGTCTCTGGGCTTTGAAACACACACACTGTGTCTCTGGGCTTTGACACACACACACACACACCGTGTCTCTGGGCTTTGAACACACACACACACCGTGTCTCTGGGCTTTGAACACACCCACACACCGTGTCTCTGGGCTTTGAACACACACCGTGCCTCTGGGCTTTGAATACACACACACACCGTGTCTCTGGGCTTTGAACACACACCGTGTCTCTGGGCTTTGAACACACACCGTGTCTCTGGGCTTTGAACACACACCGTGCTCTGGGCTTTGAACACACACCGTTCTCTGGGCTTTGAACACACACACCGTGTCTCTGGGCTTTGACACACACACACACTGTGTCTCTGGGCTTTGAACACACCCGTGTCTCTGGCTTTGAACACACACACACACCTGGTCTCTGGGCTTTGACCACACACACCACTGTGTCTCTGGGCTTTGACACACACGTGTCTCTGGGCTTGAACCACACTGTGTCTCTGGCTTTCGAACACCACACACGTGTCTCTGGGCTTTGACACACAACACACACCGTGTCTCTGGGCTTTGACCCCACACACCCACACACACGTGTCTCTGGGCTTTACACACACACACACCACACCATGTCTCTGGGCTTTGAACACACCACACACACCGTGTATCTGGGCTTTGACACACACACACACACACACACCGTGTCTCTGGGCTTTGAACACACCCACACACGTGTCTCTGGGCTTTGAACCACACACCGTGCCTCTGGGCTTTGAACACACACACACACGTGTCTCTGGGCTTTGAACACACACCGTGTCTCTGGGCTTTGAACACACACCGTGTCTCTGGGCTTTGAACACACACCGTGTCTCTGGGCTTGAACACACACCGTGTCTCTGGGCTTTGAAACACACACTGTGTCTCTGGGCTTTGAACACACCACTGTGTCTCTGGGCTTTGAACACACACTGTGTCTCTGGGTTTTGAACACACACACACACTGTGTCTCTGGGCTTTGGACACACACACACACTGTGTCTCTGGGCTTTGACACACACACTGTGTCTCTGGGCTGTGAACACACATTGTGTCTCTGGGCTGTGAACACACATTGTGTCTCTGGGCTGTGAACACACATTGTGTCTCTGGGCTGTGAACACACACTGTGTCTCTTGGCTTTGAAGACACACTGTGTCTCTTGGCTTTGAAGACACACTGTGTCTCTTGGCTTTGAAGACACACTGTGTCTCTTGGCAGGGCCAGCAGAAGATGTGTGATGAGAGAGGGATGTTGCCCTGTTGAACAACCCAAAGACTAAATATAACTCAGACCAGAGCAGGCTGGTGGTATAATTCACATACCTGTTGCGAAGTAACAGATTGCAGTCGGTGTGCGTGGTGTGTGCGTTGGTGTGTGTGTGTGTGTGTGTGTGCGTGTGTGGTGTGGCGTTGGGGCGTGTGTATGTGTGTGTGTTTGTGCGTATGTGCGTTGGTGCGTGTGCGTGCGTGTGTGCGTGTGTGTGTGTGCGTTGGTGCGTGTGTGTGTGTGCGTGTGTGCGTGTGCGTCCGTTGGCGTGTGTGTGTGTGTTTGAGGTGAGGAAGAGGTGGAGTGTGTGTGTGTGTGTGCGTGCGTGTTTGAGGTGAGGAAGAGGTGGAGTGTGTGTGTGTGCGTGCGTGCGTGTTTGAGGTGAGGAAGAGGTGGAGTGTGTGTGTGTGTGTGTGCGTGTGTGTTTGAGGTGAGGAAGAGGTGGAGTGTGTGTGTGTGCGTGTGTGCGTGCGTGCGTGTTTGAGGTGAGGAAGAGGTGGAGTGTGTGTGTGTGCGTGTGTGCGTGCGTGTTTGAGGTGAGGAAGAGGTGGAGTGTGATCCAGATCCAAGTCACTTCAGATCCAAGTCACTTCAGATCCAAGTCCACTCCAGATCCAAGTCACTCCAGATCCAAGTCACTTCAGAACCAAGTCACTCCAGATACAAGTCACTCCAGATCCAAGTCACTTCAGATCCATGTCACTTCAGATCCATGTCACTCCAGATCCAAGTCACTCCAGATCCAAGTCACTTCAAGTCCAAGTCACTTCAGATCCAAGTCACTTCAGATCCAAGTCACTCCAGATCCAAGTCACTTCAGATCCATGTCACTTCCAGATCCAAGTCACTCCAGATCCAAGTCACTTCAGATCCCAGTCACTTCAGATCCAAGTCACTCCAGATCCAAGTCACTCCAGATCCAAGTCACTTCAGATCCCAGTCACTTTCAGATCCAAGTCACTCCAGATCCATGTCACTTCAGATCCCAGTCACTCCAGATCCATGTCACTCCCAGATCCAAGTCACTTCAGATCCAAGTCACTCCAGGTCCAAGTCACTCCAGGTCCAAGTCACTCCAGGTCCAAGTCACTCCAGGTCCAAGTCACTTCAGGTCCAAGTCACTCCAGATCCAAGTCACTCCAGATCCAAATCACTCCAGGTCCAAGTCACTCCAGAACCAAGTCACTCCAGAACCAAGTCACTCCAGATCCAAGTCACTCCAGAACCAAGTCACTCCAGAACCAAGTCACTCCAGATCCATGTCACTCCAGGCTCCAGGACGTTGGAGATGCCTGATAAACTGGCCACTAGGGGGAACAGAGAGCGCTATTACCATCAAGTAGGGTTGTGGTTTGCTCAGGCGTTGTGCACGGGGGTTAAGGGAAGGGAAAGGGGAGACCTAGTCAGCTCAGGTGTTTGTGGACGGGGGTTAAGGGAAGGGAAAGGGGAGACCTAGTCAGCTCAGGTGTTGTGGACGGGGGTTAGGGGAAGGGAAAGGGGAAGGGGAGACCTAGTCAGCTCAGGTGTTGTGGACGGGGGTTAAGGGAAGGGAAAGGGGGAGACCTAGTCAGCTCAGGTGTTGTGGATGGGGGTTAGGGGAAGGGAAAGGGGGAGACCTAGTCAGCTCAGGTGTTGTGGACGGGGGTTAGGGGAAGGGAAAGGGAAAGGGGGAGACCTAGTCAGCTCAGGCATTGTGGACAGGGGTTAGGGGAAGGGAAGGGAAAGGGGAGACCTAGTCAGCTCAGGTGTTGTGGACGGGGGTTAAGGGAAGGGAAAGGGGGAGACCTAGTCAGCTCAGGTGTTGTGGACGGGGGTTAGGGGAAGGGAAAGGGAAAGGGAAAGGGGGAGACCTAGTCAGCTCAGGCGTTGTGGACGGGGGTTAGGGGAAGGGAAAGGGGAGACCTAGTTAGTTGTACAACTGAATGCCTTCAACTGAAATGAGTCTTCCTCATTAACCCAACCCCTCTGAATCAGCGAGGTGTGGGAGACTGCCTTAATCAACGTCCACGTCTTCGTTGCCCGGGGAACAGTGGGTTAACTGCCTTGTTCAGGGCACAACGACAGATTTTTACATTGTCAGTTCGGGAATTTGATCAAGCAACATTTGGGTTACTGGCCCAGCGTTCTAACCACTAGGCTACCTGCCGTCACTGGGCCAACGCTCTAACCACTAGGCTACCTGCCACCACTGGGCCAACGCTCTAACCACTAGGCTACCTGCCACCACTGGGCCAACGCTGTAACCACTAGGCTACCTGCCACCACTGGGCCAACGCTCTAACCACTAGGCTACCTGCCACCACTGGGCCAACGCTCTAACCACTAGGCTACCTGCCACCACTGGGCCAACGCTCTAACCACCTTATCACGTATCTTAACCCTTACCTTATCCCTTACCATAACCCTTACTATAACCCTTATTGCTGTCACTCAGTGAGGAGGGTAATGGAGGACAGTCTGAAGGCATAAGGGAGACATGTTGGGACAGTGTCTGTAAACTAGACATGGGTGTATTTAATCCCAGTTCTGTCTGTCCTCTCTCTGCTCTCCATTCTCTTCTCTGTTGCTCAGTGTCTCTCAGCAGACAGATGTGATGGAAGTGGAACTAGAGGCTCAGACCTCTTAACATGTATCCTGTGTAGACCTACAGCCTAGCTGTCCCCCGGGAGGTTGAGGAGGGGGAGAGGGTCTGTGTGGAGAGGAGAGGAGTGACTGGTCCAGTCACAGGGGAGAGGGTCTGTGTGGAGAGGAGAGGAGTGACTGGTCCAGTCACAGGGGGAGAGGGTCTGTGTGGAGAGGAGAGGAGTGGACTGGTCCAGTCACAGGGGAGAGGGTATGTGTGGAGAGGAGATGAGTGACTGGTCCAGTCACAGGGGAGAGGGTCTGTGTGGAGAGGAGAGGAGTGACTGGTCCACAGGGGGAGAGGGTCTGTGTGGAGAGGAGAGGAGTGACTGGTCCACAGGGGGAGAGGGTCTGTGTGGAGAGGAGAGCAGTGACTGGTCCACAGGGGGAGAGGGTCTGTGTGGAGAGGAGAGGAGTGACTGGTCCACAGGGGAGAGATTAATATAACAGATTTACACCCTCTCAGGCTTCAAGACAAGACCCCCTTCCTCCCCTCCCCCTCTACTCCCATATCCCCCCCCTCTCCTCCCCTCCCCCACTCCCCCTCTCCTCCCTATCCCTCCCCTCTACTCCCTATCCCCCCCCCCCTCTCCTCCCCTATCCCTCCCCCACTACTCCCCTATCCCTCCCCCTCTACTCCCCTATCCCTCCCCCTCTCCTC
>NW_022261985.1:6658008-6678008 GCF_002021735.2 Oncorhynchus kisutch
TCACATCTTACAGTAGTTAGACAGACTGGGGAAATGAGGACAGATCACATCTTACAGTAGTTAGACGGACTGGGGAAATGAGGACAGATTACATCTTACAGTAGTTAGACAGACTGGGGAAATGAGGACAGATCACATCTTACAGTAGTTAGACAGACTGGGGAAATGAGGACAGATCACATCTTACAGTAGTTAGACAGACTGGAGAAATGAGGACAGATCACATCTTACAGTAGTTAGACAGACTGGGGAAATGAGGACAGATCACATCTTAGAGTAGTTAGACAGACTGGGGAAATGAGGACAGATCACATCTTACAGTAGTTAGACAGACTGGGGAAATGAGGACAGATCACATCTTACAGTAGTTAGACAGACTGGGGAAATGAGGACAGATCACATCTTACAGTAGTTAGACAGACTGGGGAAATGAGGACAGATCACATCTTACAGTAGTTAGACAGACTGGGGAAATGAGGACAGATCACATCTTACAGTAGTTAGACAGACTGGGGAAATGAGGACAGATCACATCTTACAGTAGTTAGACAGACTGGGGAAATGAGGACAGATCACATCTTACAGTAGTTAGACAGACTGGGGAAATGAGGACAGATCACATCTTACAGTAGTTAGACAGACTGGGGAAATGAGGACAGATTACATCTTACAGTAGTTAGACAGACTGGGGAAATGAGGACAGATCACATCTTACAGTAGTTAGACAGACTGGGGAAATGAGGACAGATCACATCTTACAGTAGTTAGACAGACTGGGGAAATGAGGACAGATCACATCTTACAGTAGTTAGACAGACTGGGGAAATGAGGACAGATCACATCTTACAGTAGTTAGACAGACTGGGGAAATGAGGACAGATCACATCTTACAGTAGTTAGACAGACTGGGGAAATGAGGACAGATCACATCTACAGTAGTTAGACAGACTGGGGAAATGAGGACAGATCACATCTTACAGTAGTTAGACAGACTGGGGAAATGAGGACAGATCACATCTTACAGTAGTTAGACAGACTGGGGAAATGAGGACAGATCACATCTTACAGTAGTTAGACAGACTGGGGAAATGAGGACAGATCACATTTTACAGTAGTTAGACAGACTGGGGAAATGAGGACAGATCACATCTTACAGTAGTTAGACAGACTGGGGAAATGAGGACAGATCACATCTTACAGTAGTTAGACAGACTGGGGAAATGAGGACAGATCACATCTTACAGTAGCTAGACAGACTGGGGAAATGAGGACAGATCACATCTTACAGTAGTTAGACAGACTGGGGAAATGAGGACAGATCACATCTTACAGTAGTTAGACAGACTGGAGAAATGAGGACAGATCACATCTTACAGTAGTTAGACAGACTGGGGAAATGAGGACAGTACAGTTTGGTGAGAGGGAATACAGTTGAAGTATGAAGTTTACATACACTTAGGTTGGAGTCATTAAAACTAGTTTATATATACTTAGGTTGGAGTCATTAAAACTAGTTTACATAAACTTAGGTTGGAGTCATTAAAACTAGTTTACATACACTTAGGTTGGAGTCATTAAAACTAGTTTACATACACTTAGGTTGGAGTCATTAAAACTAATTTACATACACTTAGGTTGGAGTCATTAAAACTAGTTTACATACACTTAGGTTGGAGTCATTAAAACTAGTTTACATACACTTAGGTTGGAGTCATTAAAACTAGTTTACATACACTTAGGTTGGAGTCATTAAAACTAGTTTACATACACTTAGGTTGGAGTCATTAAAACTAGTTTTTCAACCATTCCACAAATTTCTTGTGAACAAACTATAGTTTGGGCAAGTCGGTTAGGACATCTACTACATTTTTCCAACTATTGTTAACAGACAGATTATTTCACTTATAATTCACTGTATCACAATTCCAGTGGGTCAGAAGTTTACATACACTAAGTTGACTGTTGCCTTTAAACAGCTTGGAAAATTCCATAAAATGATGTCATGGCTTTAGAAGCTTCTGATAGGCTAATTGACATAATTTGAGTCAATTGGAGGTGTACCTGTGGATGTATTTCAAGGCCTACCTTCAAACTCAGTGCCTCTTTGCTTGATATCATGGCAAAAGACATCAGCCACCTCAGAAAATAATGGTAGACCTCCACAAGTCTGGGTGATCCTTGGGAGCAATTTCCAAATGCCTGAGGGTACCAAGTACGCAAGTATAAACACCATGGACCCATACCGTCGTCATACCGCTCAGGAAGGAGACGTGTTCTGTCTCCTAGAGATGAACGTACTTTGGTGTGAAAAGTGCAAATCAATCATGCTGTGGGGGTGCATTGCTGCAGGAGGGACTGGTGCACTTCACAAAATAGATGGTATCATGAGGCTGGAAAATTATGTGGATATATTGAAGCAACATCTCAAGACACCAGTCAGCAAGTTAAATCTTGGTCGCAAATGGGTCTTCCAAATAGCCAATGACCCCAAGCATACTTCCAAAGTTGTGGCAAAATGGCTTAAGGACAACAAAGTCAAGGTATTGTCGTGGCCATCACGAAGCCCTGACCTCAATCCTATAGACAATTTGTGGGCAGAATTGAAAATGTGTGTGTGCGAGCAAGGAGACCTACAAACCTGGCTCAGTTACACCAGCTCTGTCAGGAGGAATGGGCCAAAATTCACCCAACTTATTGAATCTTGTGGAAGTCTACCCAAAATGTTTGACCCAAGTTAAACAATTTAAAGGCAATGCTACGAATAACTAATTGAGTGTATGTAAACTTCTGACCCACTGGGAATGTGATGAAAGAAATACAAGTTTAAATAAATCATTCTCTCTACTATTATTCTGACATTTCACATTCTTAAAATAAAGTGGTGATCCTAACTGACCTAAAGCAGGGAATTTTTACTAGTATTAAATGAAAAACTGAGCTAATCATGTAAATGTAATTAACTAGAGAGTCGGGGCACCACAAAATAATATTTATAGAGCTGTTATCTTCCGAATAAACTCTTAAAGAACTCTTAAACTCTTAAATATTTTACTTCAATAGCAGTCAATATTAATCGTCACCTTAATTCAGTCTCATCTGAAAGTTGTAAATTCTTGGTTATCTTCACGAACCCTGGCTACCAAGTTTAATCAGCAATACAACATTGTGTTTAATGATTTATTTACTAAATACCTAACTAATCACACAGAATTACATATACAAAGAATGAATCATACCTTGATTACAAATGACGTCATAAAGGAAAACGTCCCGAGCGGGCGGAACAGATATGACAGCTGGTTACACAAAAGAAAAGGGGCTGGGTTTGAGTGAAAGAGCGGGAAGACTGAGGGTGTCACGCCCTGGTCGAAGTATTTTGTGTTTATCTTCTTGTATTGGGTCAGGCCAGGGTGTGGCATGGGTTTTTGTATGTGGTGTGTATATATTGGGATTGTAGCTAGTGGGGTGATCTAGCAAGGTCTATGGCTGTCTGGAGTGGTTCTTAATCAGAGGCAGGTGTTTATCGTTGTCTCTGATTGGGAACCATATTTAGGCAGCCATATTCTTTGAGTTTGTCGTGGGTGATTGTCCTTAGTGTCCTTGTTCCTATCTTTGTTAGTTTTCACAAGTATAGGCTGTTTCGGTTTTCGTTTCGTTCACTACGTTCTTTGTTTTGTAGTGTTTGTGTGAATTCGTGTTTACGTTGTTCATTAAATATGGATCGCAATCTACACGCTGCACTTTGGTCCGACTCTCCTTCACACCTAGAAAACCGTTACAGAGGGACAAAGGGAGAAGCTGTGCTATCGTAAATACAGTATCTGATGCATTCTAAATTACCGCCCATTTGGAAAAGGAAAATGCAATAAATATTTACTCTGAGCTGCGCTTCAATAGGTTGGTGGTAGATGGAAGGCTGTGTTGCCCAACCGAGTCCTTTGTCCTTTGAAGAATGTCTCTGCTGGTAAAGTGGATACGTTGTTGTAATGTCGTTGTGTGGTAGACGGGATACTCTGTCTGTTCTTTCCTAGTCTACGTTTGCAGCTGCTGTTGCTAACCCAACAGCTAGGAGGTATCACTTCTGTAGTGAATAAGAGTTCAAAGTTCATACCATTCTCAACCAAAGCCACTGATTGAGCAGAGCCCTAACCTTATGAAAACCCAAATCGCTCACTTGGAAGCTAAAATTACATTTAATCTCTTCACCAATAATTTTATATTCAAACATTCAGATTGAACAACAATTCCATGTCACTCCGATAACTACAATGTGCAGACTTTCCACTGTAGAGTTTGTCATCCTGTCGTTGATGAGAATGTCTCAGATGACAACCGAACTGACGTTTAACTGGTCGGATTACCAGAATATAGTTCATTTCCCCCCACATACTGATGTTCCCAGAATCTCTATTTTAACCAAGGGGTTTGCAAATGTCACATCAGTAGGGTAGAGAGAGCAAAAAGGGGGGAAGAGGTATTTATGACTGTCATAAACCTACACCCAGGCCAACGTCATGAAAATATAGAAATACTATAGATAAAGAATTACTATAGATAAAGAATTACTATAGATATAGAATTACTATAGATATAGAATCACTATAGATATAGAATCACTATACATATAGAATCACTATAGATATAGAATCACTATACATATAGAATCACTATAGATATAGAATCACTATAGATATAGAATCACTATACATATAGAGTCACTATACATATAGAATCACTATAGATATAGAATCACTATAGATATAGAATCACTATACAGATAGAATCACTATACCTATAGAATCACTATACCTATAGAATCACTATACATATAGAATCACTATACCTATTATATCTACACCTAAGTATTGTGATAATATTGTATCGTGAGGTCCCTGGCAATTCCCAGCCCTTCCAAAGACAATGAAAAACGTATTTTCACTATAAAATATTATCACAGTACTTAGGTGCAGATATGATATATATATATATATATATTGTGTGGGCTATTTAGGTGAGTGCTGATGCTGCCCCATGACAACCAGGGCCCATATGTATCTTGTCCGTGCGTAGTGTGTGTCTCCATAGTGCTGATGCTGCCCCATGACAACCAGGGCCCATATTTATCTTGTCCGTGCGTAGTGTGTGTCTCCATAGTGCTGATGCTGCCCCATGACAACCAGGGCCCATATGTATCTTGTCCGTGCGTAGTGTGTGTCTCCATAGTGCTGATGCTGCCCCATGACAACCAGGGCCCATATGTATCTTGTCCGTGCGTAGTGTGTGTCTCCATAGTGCTGATGCTGCCCCATGACAACCAGGGCCCATATGTATCTTGTCCGTGCGTAATGTGTGTCTCCATAGTGCTGATGCTGCCCCATGACAACCAGGGCCCATATGTATCTTGTCCGTGCGTAGTGTGTGTCTCCATAGTGCTGATGCTGCCCCATGACAACCAGGGCCCATATTTATCTTGTCCGTGCGTAGTGTGTGTCTCCATAGTGCTGATGCTGCCCCATGACAACCAGGGCCCATATTTATCTTGTCCGTGCGTAGTGTGTGTCTCCATAGTGCTGATGCTGCCCCATGACAACCAGGGCCCATATGTATCTTGTCCGTGCGTAGTGTGTGTCTCCATAGTGCTGATGCTGCCCCATGACAACCAGGGCCCATATGTATCTTGTCCGTGCGTAGTGTGTGTCTCCATAGTGCTGATGCTGCCCCATGACAACCAGGGCCCATATGTATCTTGTCCGTGCGTAATGTGTGTCTCCATAGTGCTGATGCTGCCCCATGACAACCAGGGCCCATATGTATCTTGTCCGTGCGTAGTGTGTGTCTCCATAGTGCTGATGCTGCCCCATGACAACCAGGGCCCATATTTATCTTGTCCGTGCGTAGTGTGTGTCTCCATAGTGCTGATGCTGCCCCATGACAACCAGGGCCCATATGTATCTTGTCCGTGCGTAATGTGTGTCTCCATAGTGCTGATGCTGCCCCATGACAACCAGGGCCCATATTTATCTTGTCCGTGCGTAGTGTGTGTCTCCATAGTGCTGATGCTGCCCCATGACAACCAGGGCCCATATGTATCTTGTCCGTGCGTAGTGTGTGTCTCCATAGTGCTGATGCTGCCCCATGACAACCAGGGCCCATATTTATCTTGTCCGTGTGTAGTGTGTGTCTCCATAGTGCTGATGCTGCCCCATGACAACCAGGGCCCATATGTATCTTGTCCGTGCGTAGTGTGTGTCTCCATAGTGCTGATGCTGCCCCATGACAACCAGGGCCCATATGTATCTTGTCCGTGCGTAGTGTGTCTCCATAGTGCTGATGCTGCCCCATGACAACCAGGGCCCATATGTATCTTGTCCGTGCGTAGTGTGTGTCTCCATAGTGCTGATGCTGCCCCATGACAACCAGGGCCCATATTTATCTTGTCCGTGCGTAGTGTGTCTCCATAGTGCTGATGGAGAGATGCAGCACAGCGACGCTCCACCAAGACATCCCAACACCAGTCACGTAGTTGAACAGTAGCCTGTGTGTTGGAGACTGTAACCATGGAGACCATCCGGAGATCACCTGGAGACTATCTGGAGACACCTGGAGACCATCTGGAGACCATCTGGAGACCATCTGGAGACTACCTGGAGACCACCTGGAGACCACCTGGAGACCACCTGGAGACCATCTGGACACCACCTGGAGACCACCTGGACACCACCTGGAGACGATCTGGAGACTACCTGGAGACCATCTGGAGACCATCTGGAGACCACCTGGAGACCATCTGGAGACCATCTGGAGACCATCTGACAATGTTATTGAGACACACATTTTATTTTTCTTACATCAAAACAGTCTCAATGTTAACAAACATCGTATCCTAAAGACACGTCAATATAAAATGGACGATACGGAATGAAATGAGGCGTCACACGACTGCTGTCCAGGAGTTTCACTAAGGGGGCTAAATTGTGATTAATCAGTGATTTCAGTTGTAGAGACCTATTGGTTGATTATTGATGAGCTGATCATAGTGAAGAAGAAAGTCCTTCTGCGTTTCCTGCCATGTAAACACGTTGGTTCTCAATGTGCAGGCTCAGAATTACTCCTGATAAACTAGGGGAGCTGATATGCAGTTGTTAGCCTTGGTCACGAATCAGGACTAGGCTGATATAACCAATGCAACGGTACGGCATGGATAGGCATTCAGAACATTGCATTGTGGGTAGACACTCTAGGCTACATTATTGTAGTTCTACGGGGATAGGAGGAGGGTGGCACAACGGCCAGGCCCGGCCTGGTTGCCGTAGAGTTGAGTGTGATTGTATTCTATTTTGCTGTGTCTGAGACAGATGATACTGCAGGTTGCTGTGGTACTGTTGCTGTGGTACTGTTGCTGGGGTACTGTTGCTGGGGTACTGTTGCTGTGGTAGTGTTGCTGGGGTACTGTTGCTGTGGTAGTGTTGCTGGGATACTGTTGCTGTGGTACTGTTGCTGTGGTACTGTTGCTGGGATACTGTTGCTGGGGTACTGTTGCTGTGAGACAGTGTTGTGGCTCTGTATTGCTAAACCCAGTGAAGACTATTGCTCTTTTTCTCTCTTTATCTCTCTTTTTTTCTCTCTCTCTTTCTCTCTTGTTCTCTCACCCCCCCCCCTCAGTCTGTCTCTGTCTCTCTCTCTCTCTCTCTCTTGTCATTTAATTTGATTCAGATCATAAGTTATTTGCTGGTGAACCACTCAGACATTTCTCTTGGAAAACGTCCTTCTCTCTCTCTTTCTCTCTCTCTGTTTCTTTCTTCATCCCTTTCTCTTTGACTCAAGCACTAATGGTCTCTCCCTCTAGCTTTCCCTTAATCTCTCCCCACACTACCATACCTCTGTCTGTCTGTCTCTTTCACTCTCGCTCTCTCTTTCTTGTCTGTGTCTGCGTCTCTCTCTTTCCTTCTTTCACTCTTCCATTCCCTCCCTCTCTCTCCTTCCAGTCCTGATCCACCCTAGAGTGCAGGCCGTCTCCTGCCGAGCCAACAATAACAGAATAACATTGGGCTCTGGAAAAGATACATGGGCTAATAAGAATTAATAAAGTGTGTGGATACAAATGTTCCCTCTCACGTTTACACATCAGACCTCTTCAGACCTCAGCCGAAACCATATTTTCTCCATCCCTCCCTCTCCCTCTCTCTTTCTTTCCCTCTCTCTTCCCTCCCTCCCCCTCCCTCTCCCTCTCCCTCTCTCTTTCTTTCCCTCTCTCTTCCCTCCCTCCATCTCCCTCTCTCTTTCTTTCCCTCTCTCTTCCCTCCCTCCCCCTCCCTCTCCCTCTCCCTCTCTCTTTCTCTCCCTCTCTCTTCCCTCCCTCCATCTCCCTCTCTCTTCCCTCCCTCCATCTCCCTCTCTCTTCCCTCCCTCCATCTCCCTCTCTCTTCCCTCCCTCTCCTTTTTCCATGTTCCATGTTTCCCTTCTTTGATGGATGTGTATTCTAGTAACTGAGGACGATGGCTATTTCGCTGCTCGAGATCAAACGTTAACAGAGTGTCATTCTCTATTCCCTATGTAGTACACTACCTTTCACCAGAGTCCTATGGACCCTAGTGCACTAAATAGGGAATAGGGTGCCACAGGGGATGAAGTATGTGTGTGCTCTGCCCACTCCTGCAGATGATGTATCTAGAAGTTCTTCTCGTTCTCTGCTAAATTGGAGAAATGGACCCCCATTATGGGCCTTCTGTAGCGAGCTGCCGCAGCCCAAAACCAATAGCCCCATTGATGCACCGCGAGGAACGTCCCATCTGGAAAGAGCACGGGTGATGATGGTGCCGGCAGGGCGCGCGTGTGTGTGTGCGCGTGTATGTGTGTGTGTGTGTGTGTGGATGCGTGTGTGTGGATGCGTGTGTGTGTGTGTGTGGGGGGGGGGGGGGGGGGGGGTGCATACAGTCCTGTTTAAGGCACCTATCCCCTTACATGGTACTGCCAGCATCGACTGTGTCCATCTGTGTCTGCCCACACCTCTCTCGCACACGCATCCACACACACACACACACACATGGGTCACAATTCACACACACTGGGTCACCAAAACCCCACCTTGAGATGCCTCTGCCACCACCTAATCCAGGCATAAATAGCTGCCTCTCCATAGATCATCATTAGGCAGAACCATGGTCATATCTGTGGTAGAGGGGTAGACAGTGGGAGTATAGAAAGAGCTTTACGGCGACAGTGTCTCAGTGTTTCAGAGCTTTCTGAGATGTTTAGAGGTGTGTTGAATAGCTCCTATTCATCCAGCCCTACTGTGGGGTGTCCTGGGAACCCTTTTCAATCATTCTCCCCTTCATTCCTCTGTGATGAGATGGAACGGAGTTGATGGTGTAAGATGGTGTAAGATGGTGTAAGATGGTGTGTTCATTCAGCTGCTGCATGTTCTGTCCTTCATCCTCATCGAGCCTTTCTCTCTATTCACTTCCCACTCCACTACCCATGGAGCAACGTTTCAACTGTCTCTTCCTCCTCCTCCTCCTCCTCCTCCCCCTCCTCCTCTCCAGATCATCTCTCCTCTCCTGGACCTGAACCAGAACCGCAGTAAGCTGAAGATGTATATTGGTCACCTGAGAGACCTGTGTCAGGAGAGAGACCCCCAGATCCTGCAGGACCTGACACCTCCCTCCTCCTACCACAGCTCTCAACACACCGCCTGGGAGACACAGCTTCACAACATGACCCCAGAGCAGGTAGGACTCTGACCTCTAACCCCTGACCCCTAACCCCTCCTCCTACCACAGCTCTCAACACACCGCCTGGGAGACACAGCTTCACAACATGACCCCAGAGCAGGTAGGACTCTGACCTCTAACCCCTGACCCCTAACCCCTCCTCCTACCACAGCTCTCAACACACTGCCTGGGAGACACAGCTTCACAACATGACCCCAGAGCAGGTAGGACTCTGACCTCTAACCCCTGACCGCTAATCCCTCCTCCTACCACAGCTCTCAACACAGGCGCATTCCCAGTACTAGAGTTTTTCAGAGCCAGCTGATGTTGGCATGTCTATATCCTGATTCCCTCTGGACTGGGTTCTGATTCAATCAAACCAATGACGATCATTCAATTCACTTGTTTGCACAGTTCAGTAGATCTAATAGCCTACACACACACACACACACACACACATACACTCACACACACGCACACACACACACACTCACACACACACATACACTCACACACACGCACACACACACACTCACATACACACATACACTCACACACACACATACACTCACACACACGCACACACACACACTCACACACACACACATACACTCACACACACGCACACACACACACACACGCATACACTCACACACACGCACACACACACACTCACATAAATACACACACACACACTCACATACACACACACACATAAATACACACACTCACATACACACACACTCACATACACACACACTCACATACACACATACACACACACTCACATACACACACACTCACATACACACACACTCACATACACACACACACATAAATACACACACTCACATACACACACACTCACATACACACACACTCACATACACACACACTCACATACACACACACTCACATACACACACACTCACATACACACACACTCACATAAATACACACACTCACATACACACACACACACACATAAATACACACACTCACATACACACACACACACATACACATACACTCACACACACGCACACACACTCACATACACACACACATATAAATACACACACTCACATACACACACACACATAAACACACACTCACACACACTCACATACACACACACACATAAACACACACACACATAAACACACACACTCACATACACACACACATATAAACACACACACTCACATACACACACACATATAAACACACACTCACATACACACACACATATAAACACACATACACACACACTCACATTGCCTAGTTAAATAAAGGTTGAATAAAACGCGTAATAAATGAAGTCCACACACAGTTAGGGAACCTCAGTCACTGAAAGTCTCCTACAGAAACAACATTGATGGAGCCTTGCTCTCCTGTTCTGTATGTGTACAGAAAACTCCCCACTGACAAATCTGAGTTTACTCTCAGAAAAATCAAATAAATATCTTAAAGATGATTTGTTCTTCAGCCAAATGGTTGTCATCGGGTAGACCACATGAAGAAAATAACTGCTTTTCAATATTGTCGTCTCGAGCCAAAAACCTGCCTTGTATTCAGTCCCCCCCAGCCCAGCTAGAAAACAGTCCCCCCCAGCCCAGCTAGAAAACAGTCCCTCCCCCAGCCCAGCTAGAAAACCGTCCCCCCCCCAGCCCAGCTAGAAAACAGTCCCGCCCCCAGCCCAGCTAGAAAACAGTCCCCCCCAGCCCAGCTAGAAAACAGTCCCGCCCCCAGCCCAGCTAGAAAACCGTCCCCCCCCCCAGCCCAGCTAGAAAACAGTCCCTCCCCCAGCCCAGCTAGAAAACCGTCCCCCCCCAGCCCAGCTAGAAAACAGTCCCGCCCCCAGCCCAGCTAGAAAACAGTCACGCCCCCAGCCCAGCTAGAAAACAGTCCTCCCCCAGCCCAGCTAGAAAACAGTCCCTCCCCCAGCCCAGCTAGAAAACAGTCCCTCCCCCAGCCCAGCTAGAAAACAGTCCCCCCCAGCCCAGCTAGAAAACAGTCCCTCCTCCAGCCCAGCTAGAAAACCGTCCCCCCCCCAGCCCAGCTAGAAAACAGTCACGCCCCCAGCCCAGCTAGAAAACAGTCCCCCCCAGCCCAGCTAGAAAACAGTCCCGCCCCCAGCCCAGCTAGAAAACAGTCCCCCCCAGCCCAGCTAGAAAACAGTCCCTCCCCCAGCCCAGCTAGAAAACCGTCCCCCCCCCAGCCCAGCTAGAAAACAGTCCCGCCCCCAGCCCAGCTAGAAAACAGTCACGCCCCCAGCCCAGCTAGAAAACAGTCCCCCCCGCCCAGCTAGAAAACAGTCCCTCCCCCAGCCCAGCTAGAAACAGTCCCTCCCCCAGCCCAGCTAGAAAACAGTCCCCCCCAGCCCAGCTAGAAAACAGTCCCTCCTCCAGCCCAGCTAGAAAACCGTCCCCCCCCCCAGCCCAGCTAGAAAACAGTCCCTCCCCCAGCCCAGCTAGAAAACCGTCCCCCCCCAGCCCAGCTAGAAAACAGTCCCGCCCCCAGCCCAGCTAGAAAACAGTCACGCCCCCAGCCCAGCTAGAAAACAGTCCTCCCCCAGCCCAGCTAGAAAACAGTCCCTCCCCCAGCCCAGCTAGAAAACAGTCCCTCCCCCAGCCCAGCTAGAAAACAGTCCCCCCCAGCCCAGCTAGAAAACAGTCCCTCCTCCAGCCCAGCTAGAAAACCGTCCCCCCCCCCAGCCCAGCTAGAAAACAGTCACGCCCCCAGCCCAGCTAGAAAACAGTCCCCCCCAGCCCAGCTAGAAAACAGTCCCGCCCCCAGCCCAGCTAGAAAACAGTCCCCCCCAGCCCAGCTAGAAAACAGTCCCTCCCCCAGCCCAGCTAGAAAACCGTCCCCCCCCCAGCCCAGCTAGAAAACAGTCCCGCCCCCAGCCCAGCTAGAAAACAGTCACGCCCCCAGCCCAGCTAGAAAACAGTCCCCCCCGCCCAGCTAGAAAACAGTCCCTCCCCCAGCCCAGCTAGAAAACAGTCCCTCCCCCAGCCCAGCTAGAAAACAGTCCCCCCCAGCCCAGCTAGAAAACAGTCCCTCCTCCAGCCCAGCTAGAAAACCGTCCCCCCCCCCAGCCCAGCTAGAAAACAGTCCAGTATTGTAGAGGTTTTGGCACCATCGTCTCAGATCACTCTCTCTTTCCTCTGGAGAGAAGCCTGTTGTTTTAGCAGGAGTACAATGTATATCTAGACTTCCAGACAATTTATATTCCTTGCTCTTACAGAACCCAACAAAACCTTACAAATGACTGTGAAACTGGAAAGAGTTGACCCCTATTCTAATCTAAGTGTCAATTTACAGACAATTTACTGTGTTGGGCTGGGGACGGGGCTGGGGATAGTTATGTGTTGACGATAGAAGTGAGGAGTAGATTAGGGATGGAGGGATAGAGAGAGAGAGACAGAGAGCGAGAGAGAGAGAGCGAGAGAGAGAGAGAGAGAGCGAGAGAGAGAGAGAGAGAGAGAGAGAGGGGAGATGGTTTTTATTGTGAGGTGATGTTGACTCCTCCTCCATCTCCTCTTCTGTTCAGCTTCAACACTTCTCCCCACTCCCTCCCTCCTCTTCCTCCTCCTCCTCCTCCAGTTAAGGAGAGGCTTGGTGTTGTTTTGGGTTGTCTTTAGTAAAGAGTGAAACTGTAAATGAGATTAATAAAAGAGTCTATATTGGCCTATTTACTTTCTCTAGTGACACATTCCACTCTATAAAGAGATACTAATGACATTTACACAGAGTAGGGCCTATGAGAGGCACACACACACACACACACACACACACTGGGTATGGTGTTGTAACGTCAGAGCAGGGCTGGGAGCAGGGCTGGGGCGAGTCAGGGCTAGGAGCAGGGACCAGGGGCGAGTCAGGGCTAAGAGCAGGGACCAGGGACAAGTCAGGGCTAGGAGCAGGGACCAGGCACCAGGGGCTAGGAGCAGGGACAAGGGACCAGGGGCGAGTCAGGGCTAGGAGCAGGGACCAGGGGCGAGTCAGGGCTAGGACCAGGGACCAGGGGAGAGTCAGGGCTAGGAGCAGGGACCAGGGGCGAGTCAGGGCTAGGAGCAGGGACCAGGGGCAAGTCAGGGCTAGGAGCAGGGACCAGGCACCAGGGGCTAGTCAGGGCTAGGAGAAGGGACCAGGGGCGAGTCAGGGCTAGGACCAGGGACCAGGCACCAGGGGCTAGTCAGGGCTAGGAGCAGGGACAAGGGACCAGGGGCGAGTCAGGGCTAGGACCAGGGACCAGGGGAGAGTCAGGGCTAGGAGCAGGGACCAGGAGCGAGTCAGGGCTAGGACCAGGGACTAGGGACGAGTCAGGGCTAGGAGCAGGGACTAGGGACGAGTCAGGGCTAGGACCAGGGACTAGGGGCGAGTCAGGGCTAGGACCAGGGACCAGGGGAGAGTCAGGGCTAGGAGCAGGGACCAAGGGCGAGTCAGGGCTAGGAGCAGGGACCAGGGGAGAGTTAGGGCTAGGAGCAGGGACCAGGGGAGAGACAGGGCTAGGAGCAGGGACCAGGGGAGAGTCAGGGCTAGGAGCAGGGACCAGGGGAGAGTCAGGGCTAGGAGCAGGGACCAGGGGAGAGTCAGGGCTAGGAGCAGGGACCAGGGGAGAGTCAGGGCTAGGAGCAGGGACCAGGGGAGAGTCAGGGCTAGGAGCAGGGACCAGGGGGGAGTCAGGGCTAGGAGCAGGGACCAGGGGGGAGTCAGGGCTAGGAGCAGGGACCAGGGGAGAGTCAGGGCTAGGAGCAGGGACCAGGGGGGAGTCAGGGCTAGGAGCAGGGACCAGGGACCAGGGGAGAGTCAGGGATAGGAGCAGGGACCAGGGGAGAGTCAGGGCTAGGAGCAGGGACCAGGGGAGAGTCAGGGCTAGGAGCAGGGACCAGGGGAGAGTCAGGGCTAGGAGCAGGGACCAGGGTCCTCTCTCTCTCTCCCTCTCTCCTCTCCTCCCTGTCCCGTGTCCTCTCTCTCTCTCCCTCTCTCCTCTCCTCCCTGTCCCGTGTCCGCTCTCTCTCCCCTCTCTCCTCTCCTCCCTGTCCCGTGTCCTCTCTCTCTCTCCCTCTCTCCTCTCCTCCCTGTCCCGTGTCCTCTCTCTCTCTCCCTCTCTCCTCTCCTCCCTGTCCCATGTCCTCTCCCTCTTTCCTCTTCTCCCTGTCCCGTGTCCTCTCTCTCTCCCTCTCTCCTCTCCTCCCTATCCCGTGTCCTCTCTCTCTCCCTCTCTCCTCTCCTCCCTGTCCTGTGTCCTCTCCCTCTTTCCTCTCCTCCCTGTCCCGTGTCCTCTCTCTCTCCCTCTCTCCTCTCCTCCCTATCCCGTGTCCTCTCTCTCTCCCTCTCTCCTCTCCTCCCTGTCCCGTGTCCTCTCTCTCTCTCTCCTCTCCTCCCTGTCCCGTGTCCTCTCTCTCTCTCCCTCTCTCCTCTCCTCCCTGTCCCGTGTCCTCTCTCTCTCTCCCTCTCTCCTCTCCTCCCTGTCCCGTGTCCTCTCTCTCTCCCTCTCTCCTCTCCTCCCTGTCCCGTGTCCTCTCTCTCTCTCCCTCTCTCCTCCCTGTCCCGTGTCCTCTCTCTCTCTCCCTCTCTCCTCTCCTCCCTGTCCCATGCCCTCTCTCTCTCTCCCTCTCTCCTCTCCTCCCTTCACTTGAGACCGACCTGCCAGTTTTCATTTAGACCAGTTGACATGGTTAACTGAGTTTTCTGACGCTGAATGTAAACGCTACAGTGGCAAATAAAAGTATATAAACCTTTTGGAATTACCTGGATTTCTGCATGAATTGGTCATCAAATTTGATCTGATCTTCATCTAAGTCACAACAATAGGCATAGTGTGCTTAAACTAATAACACACAAATTATTCATTTTTTTGTCTATATATTGAATACATAATTCACTGTGTAGGTTGGGAAAAGTATGTGAACCCCCTAGGCTAATGACTTCTCCAAAAGCTAATTGGAGTCAGGAGTCGGCTAACCTGGAGTCAGGAGCCAGCTAGCCTGGAGTCAGGAGTCGGCTAACCTGGAGTCAGGAGTCAGCTAACCTGGAGTCAGGAGTCAGCTAACCTGGAGTCAGGAGTCGGCTAACCTGGAGTCAGGAGTCGGCTAACCTGGAGTCAGGAGTCAGCTAACCTGGAGTCAGGAGTCGGCTAACCTGGAGTCAGGAGTCAGCTAACCTGGAGTCCAATCAATGAGATGTTGGTTAGAGCTGCCTTGCCCTATAAAAACACTCACAACATGTGAGTTTGCTATTCACAAGAAGCATTGCCTGATGTGAACCAGGCCTTGAACAAAAGAGATCTCCGAAGACCTAAGACTGATCATTGTTGTCTTGCATAAAGCTGGAAAGGGTTACACAAGTATCTCTAAAAGCCTTGATGTTCATCAGTTCACAGTAAGACAAATGGTCTATAAATGGAGAAAGTTTAGCACTGTTGCTACTCTCCCTAGGAGTGGCCGTCCTGCAAAGATGACTGCAAGAGCACAGAACAGAATGTTCAATGAGGTTAAGAAGAATCCTAGAGTGTCAGCTAAAGACTTACAGAAATCTCTGCAACATGCTAATATCTCTGTTGACGAGTCTACGACACGTAAAACACTAAAAATGAATGGTGTTTATGGGAGGACGCCACGGAAGCAGCCACTTCTGTCCAAAAAAAAACCATTGCTGCACGTCTGAAGTTTGCAAAAGAGCACCTGGATGTTCTACAGCACTACTGGCAAAATATTCTGTGGACAAATGAAACTACAGTTGAGTTGTTTGGAAGGAACACACAACACTATGTGTGGAGAAAAAAAGGCACAGCACACCAACATCAAAACCTCATCCCAACTGTAAAGTATGGTGGAGGGAGCATCATGGTTTGGGGCTGCTTTGCTGCCTCAGGGTCTGGACAGCTTGCCATCATCGATGGAAAAATGAATTCCCAAGTTTATCAAGACATTTTGCAGGAGAATGTTAGGCTTTCTGTCCGCCAATTGAATCTCAACAAAAGTTGGGTGATGCAACAGGACAACGACCCAAAACACAGAAGTAAATCAACAACAGAATGTCTTAAACAGAAGAAAATATGCCTTCTGGAGTGACCCTGTCAGAGTCCTGATCTTCTGAAGTGGCCCAGTCAGAGTCCTGACCTTCTGGAGTGGCCCAGTCAGAGTCCTGACCTTCTGGAGTGGCCCAGTCAGAGTCCTGACCTTCTGGAGTGGCCCAGTCAGAGTCCTGACCTTCTGGAGTGGCCCAGTCAGAGTCCTGACCTTCTGGAGTGGCCCAGTCAGAGTCCTGACCTTCTAGAGTGGCCCAGTCAGAGTCCTGACCTTCTGGAGTGGCCCAGTCAGAGTCCTGACCTCAACCTGATTGAAATTCTGTGGCATGAGAGAGAGCAGTTCACACCAGACATCCCAAGAACATTGCTGAACTGAAACAGTTTTGTAAAGAGTGGTCCAAAATTCCTCCTGACCGTTGTGCAGGTCTGATCCGCAACTACAGAAGACATTTGGTTGAGGTTATTGCTGCCAAAGGAGGGTCAACCAGTTATTAAATCCAAGGGTTCACATACTTTTCCCACCCTGCACTGTGAATGTTTACACGGTGTGTTCAGTAAAGACATGAAAACATATAATTGTTTGTGTTATTAGTTTAATCAGACTGTGTTTGTCTGTTGTTGTGACTTAGATGAAGATCACATCAAATGTTTGACCAATTCACACAGAAATCCAGGTAATTCCAAAGGGTTCACCTTCTTTTCACTGTAGATGATTAATATAGAAACTTTGTTGGCCTCCGTTTCCACGTAACACAAATGTTGCATATATTTCCAAACTCCCCACTGGTCCATATTGAAAACATATGAAATAGCAGAGAAAACATTTGCCAAATGGAATACATACATAGAGGATTGCTAGCCTATAGCTGCTTCCCTGTACCCCAGTAACTCAAGACACAGCCATGTTATGATGAAGAGTTCAGCCATACAACCAGTCTCCAAGTGTGACAAAACGTTGTCACACACACACACAGCACATACATCCGTTACGGTACAGCAACAGTACTGGTCTCCAGGGACAACAACAGTACTGGTCTCCAGGGACAACAACAGTACTGGTCTCTAGAGACAACAACAGGGACAACAACAGTACTGGTCTCCAGAGGAACAACAACAGTACTGGTCTCCAGGGACAATAACAGTACTGGTCTCCAGAGACAACAACAGGGACAACAACAGTACTGGTCTCCAGAGGGACAACAACAGTACTGGTCTCCAGAGACAACAACAGTACTGGTCTCCAGAGACAACAACAGTACTGGTCTCCAGAGAAAACAGTACTGGTCTCCAGAGACAACAACAGTACTGGTCTCCAGGGACAACAACAGGGATCAGTTTGAGATGTGGTTGCTGAATGTAATATAACACCATGTCACTGTGACTGATCACATCCATTACCTTTCTGTCCCCTGCCTCCCTACTTATCCCTTCTTCCCCTCATTCTCCACCCCTCCCTCTTCCTCCCTCCTCCTCCTCCTCCTTCTACTCCCTCCTTCTTCCTTCTCCTTCCTCCTTCTCCTCCTTCTACTCCCTCATTCTCCCTTCTCCACCTTCTACTCCTCCCTCGTTCTCCTACTTCTCCCTTCTCCCTCCTTCTCCTCCTTCTCCCTTCTCCTCCCCTACCTCTTCCTACCTCCTTCTCCTTCCTCCTTCTCCTTCCCCTTCTCCTCCCTCCTTCTCCTACCTCCTTCTCCTTCCCCTTCTCCTCCCTCCTTCCTCTTCCTCCTTCTCCTCCCTCCTTCTCCTTCCTCCTTCTCCTCCCTCCTTCTCCTTCCTCCTTCTCCTTCCCCTTCTCCTCCCTCCTTCTCCTACCTCCTTCTCCTTCCCCTTCTCCTCCCTCCTTCTCCTCCCTCCTTCTCCTACCTCCTTCTCCTTCCCCTTCTCCTCCCTCCTTCTCCTTCCTCCTTCTCCTCCCTCCTTCTCCTCCCTCCTTCTCCTTCCTCCTTCTCCTTCCCCTCCTTCTTCCTCCCTCCTTTCTCTATGATATATGCTGTTTTCCTGTAATGAGATCAGGTTAACTGTGTACTTATCTGACCAGACATCTCACCCTGTGTCAGAGAGAGAGGGGGGGTGGAAGAGAGAGCCAGAGGGAGCGAGAGAGACAGAGAGAGGGAGGGGGAGAGACAAAGAGGGAGGTGGGGGGAGCCAGAGGGAGTGAGGGAGGCAGAGAGAGGGAGGGGGAGAGACAAAGAGGGAGCGAGAGAGACAGAGAGGGGGAGGGAGAGAGAAAAGAGGGAGGTGGGGGAGAGCCAGAGGGAGCGAGGGAGCGAGAGAGAGTGAGAGACAGAGAGAGAGAGAGGGAGGGAGAGAAATGGAAGAAAGAGATAGAGACAGAAAGAGGGAGGGAGAGAGAGAGAGAGACAGAAGGAGGGAGAGAGATGGGGAAGAGAGAGACAGAGGGAAAGGAAGAGAGTGGGAGAGAGGAGGGAGGTCTTAAATGAATGTGCAGGATGACTGCGATAACAAGCAGAAAATGTGTGTTTTCACAGGTGTGTAGTGGAGACAGTTTATACACACACACATACACACACACACACCGTCGGAAACACTGATATGTTTGTTTATGTGTGTATTGTATGTGTGACTGTGTGTGTGTGTGTGCTCCGTGTGTGTGTGTGTGTGTGTATACGTGCGTGTGTGCGTGTGTGTGTGCTCCGTGTGTGTGTGTGTGTGCGTGTGTGTGTGTGTGTGTGTGTGCTCCGTGTGTGTGCTCCGTGTGTGTGTGTGTGTGTGTGTGCTCCGTGTGTGTGTGTGTGTGCTCCGTGTGTGTGTGTGTGTGCTCCGGGTGTGTGTGTGTGTGTTCCCTCCGTACCACTCTGCTTGTCAGCAGACAGCTGTATCTCTGACGGTGTGATGAAGTCGTATTAACGCCACACCTCTCCTTTCTAACACTCCGTACACTTGAATTCTATGTTTGGAGTCTTGATCAGCAGAGGCCTCGTCACGTTCACTCATGATGATGGAGCTTTCTGTTGCCTGGTAACCAACTACTCTGGAGTTCCATTCCATAGTCCTCTGTACTTCCTTGTCATTTGTTGTTGCCAATCTACATTTAGTAGTTCAAATATGTTCCGTTTCATAAAAAACTGATCCTAGACTAACTTCTCCAGGACTTCAAATGATTTGAGTGATTGTCCAGACCCTCGCCACATGACAGGGGAGTGTCTATACACTGTCTGCATCTAGACCTTGGAGTGAAAGATGAGGATGGAGAGAGAGCGAGAGAGAGAGAGAGAGAGAGAGACAGAGG
>NW_022261985.1:6680508-6729871 GCF_002021735.2 Oncorhynchus kisutch
ATATAGATTTTTTTTTACCCGATATATTCAGGTTTATGTTTTAGCGCGATATAGAAAATGCCTGTTTGGCAAGAATGGAGGTTCTGTTATGATGTAACGTTTTACAAACACAGCAGCTCACTGTCTCTTCTCTGTCAGTCCAACACGTGCACAGAGGTTATCCACCAATCACAGCCTTTCACACACTTGCAACCACGCCGGAGAGGTGTAGCAGCGGTAAGAGTTCCACCAACATGGAAAGTGAGGACGCCAGCTCAGCCTCTCCTGAGGACGCCAGCTCAGCCTCTCCGTGAGGACGCCCAGCTCAGCCTCTCCTGAGGACGCCAGCTCAGCCTCTCCTGAGGACGCCAGCTCAGCCTCTCCTGAGGACGCCAGCTCAGCCTCTCCTGAGGACGCCAGCTCAGCCTCTCCTGAGGACGCCAGCTCAGCCTCTCCTGAGGACGCCAGCTCAGCCTCTCCTGAGGACGCCAGCTCAGCCTCTCCTGAGGACGCCAGCTCAGCCTCTCCTGAGAACGCCTGCTCAGCCTCTCCTGAGGACGCCAGCTCAGCCTCTCCTGAGGACGCCTGCTCAGCCTCTCCTGAGGACGCCTGCTCAGCCTCTCCTGAGGACGCCTGCTCAGCCTCTCCTGAGGACGCCTGCTCAGCCTCTCCTGAGGACGCCTGCTCAGCCTCTCCTGAGGACGCCTGCTCAGCCTCTCCTGAGGACGCCTGCTCAGCCTCTCCTGAGACGCCGCTCAGACTCTCCTGAGGGTGAATCACCCCCAAAAAGGGCAGCAATGTTTTTTTCAGTAATATGAAAGTGGTTTGTGTTTAAGAGGTCTGATGTTTTCAGTAATATGGAAATTGTTTGGGTTTAAGAGGTCTGATGTTCAGCAAAACGAATGTCCTGTGCAAAAGGTGTCGGAAAGACAATCGCTACGAAAAGCAGCAGGACAACCAACCTCTTCCATCACCTGCAACTGAAACACCTGGGGGAATGGGTAGCCTAGTGCCCCTGAACAGGCAGTTAACCCACTGTCTCCCACCCGGGGGAATGGGTAGCCTAGTGCCCCTGAACAGGCAGTTAACCCACTGTCTCCCACCCGGGGGAATGGGTAGCCTAGTGCCCCTGAACAGGCAGTTAACCCACTGTCTCCCACCCGGGGGAATGGGTAGCCTAGTGCCCCTGAACAGGCAGTTAACCCACTGTCTCCCACCCGGGGGAATGGGTAGCCTAGTGCCCCTGAACAGGCAGTTAACCCACTGTCTCCCACCCGGGGGAATGGGTAGCCTAGTGCCCCTGAACAGGCAGTTAACCCACTGTCTCCCACCCGGGGGAATGGGTAGCCTAGTGCCCCTGAACAGGCAGTTAACCCACTGTCTCCCACCCGGGGGAATGGGTAGCCTAGTGCCCCTGAACAGGCAGTTAACCCACTGTCTCCACCCGGGGGAATGGGTTGCCTAGTGCCCCTGAACAGGCAGTTAACCCACTGTCTCCCACCCGGGGGAATGGGTAGCCTAGTGCCCCTGAACAGGCAGTTAACCACTGTCTCCACCTGGGGGAATGGGGTAGCCTAGTGCCCCTGAACAGGCAGTTAACCCACTGTCTCCATCCGGGGGAATGGGTAGCCTAGTGCCCCCTGAACAGGCAGTTAACCCACTGTCTCCCACCCGGGGAATGGGTAGCCTAGTGCCCCTGAAACAGGCAGTTAACCCACTGTCTCCCACCCGGGGGAATGGGTAGCCTAGTTGCCCCTGAACAGGCAGTTAACCCACTGTCTCCCAACCCGGGGAATGGTAGCCTAGTGCCCCTGAACAGGCAGTTAACCCCACTGTCTCCCACCCGGGGGAATGGGTAGCCTAGTGCCCCTGAACAGGCAGTTAACCCACTGTCTCCCATCCGGAGGGAATGGGTAGCCTAGTGCCCCTGAACAGCAGTAACCCACTGTTCTCCCACCCGGGGGAATGGGTAGCCTAGTGCCCTGAACAGGCAGTTAACCCACTATCTCCCACCCGGGGGAATGGGTAGCCTAGTGCCCCTGAACAGGCAGTTAACCCACTGTCTCCCACCTGGGGGAATGGGTAGCCTAGTGCCCCTGAACAGGCAGTTAACCCACTGTCTCCCACCCTGGGGGAATGGGTAGCCTAGTGCCCCTGAACAGGCAGTTAACCCCACTGTCTCCCATACGGGGGAATGGGTAGCCTAGTGCCCCTGAACAGGCAGTTAACCCACTGTCTCCCTCCCACCCGGGGGAATGGGTAGCCTAGTGCCCCTGAACAGGCAGTTAACCCACTGTCTCCCACCCGGGGGAATGGTAGCCTAGTGCCCCTGAACAGGCAGTTAACCCACTGTTCTCCCACCCGGGAGAATGGGTAGCCTAGTGCCCCTGAACAGGCAGTTTAACCCACTGTCTCCCACCTGGGGGAATGGGTAGCCTAGTGCCCCTGAACAGGCAGTTAACCCACTGTCTCCCACCCAGGGGAATGGGTAGCCTAGTGCCCCTGAACAGGCAGTTAACCCACTGTCTCCCACCCAGGGGAATGGGTAGCCTAGTGCCCCTGAACAGGCAGTTAAACCACTGTCGCCCACCCGGGGGAATGGGAGGAATGCGAGACTACGCAATGCCGATTCCAGTCGCACGATTCCTAAAAGCTCTGCTGAAAGACAAACTACCATAACCTCGTCCTTTTCAAATGTAATCCCTTATGACAAGAAACATTTGACTAGTGCAAAAAAGGTATTAGGTGAACAATAGGTAAGTAAAGAAATAAAAACAACAGTAAAAAGACAGGCTATATACAGTAGAGGGGCTACATTCAGTAGAGAGGCTATATACAGTAGAGAGGATATATACAGTAGAGAGTCTATATACAGTAGAGAGGATATATACAGTAGAGAGTCTATATACAGTAGAGAGGCTATATACAGTAGAGAGGATATATACAGTAGGGAGGCTATATACAGTAGGGAGGCTATATACAGTAGAGAGGATATATACAGTAGAGAGTCTATATACAGTAGAGAGGCTATATACAGTAGAGAGGATATATACAGTAGAGAGGATATATACAGTAGAGGGGCTATATACAGTAGTGAGGCTACATACAGTAGAGAGGCTATATACAGTAGAGGCTACATACAGTAGAGAGGCTATATACAGTAGTGAGGCTATATACAGTAGAGAGGCTATATACAGTAGAGAGGTTATATACAGTAGAGAGGCTATATACAGTAGAGAGGCTATATACAGTAGAGAGGCTATATACAGTAGAGAGGCTATATACAGTAGTGAGGCTCTATACAGTGGAGAGGCTCTATACAGTGGAGAGGCTCTATACAGTGAAGAGGCTATATACAGTAGAGAGGCTATATACAGTAGAGAGGCTATATACAGTAGAGAAGCTATATACAGTAGAGAGGCTATATACAGTAGAGAGACTATATACAGTAGAGAGACTATATACAGTAGAGAGGCTCTATACAGTAGAGAGGCTATATAACAGTAGAGAGGCTATATACAGTAGAGAGGTTATATACAGTTGGGAGGCTATATACAGTAGAGAGGCTATATAGAGTAGGAGGCTATATACAGTAGAGAGGCTCTATACAGTAGAGAGGCTATATTACAGTAGAGAGGCTATATACAGTAGAGCGGCTAATATAAGTAGAGAGGCTATTACAGTAGAGACGTTATATACAGTAGAGAGGCTATATACAGTAGAGAGGCTATATACAGTAGAGAGGCTCTATACAGTAGAGAGGCTATATACAGTAGAGAGGCTATATACAGTAGAGAGACTATATACAGTAGAGAGGCTCTATACAGTAGAGAGGCTATATACAGTAGAGAGGCTATATACAGTAGAGAGGCTATATACAGTAGAGAGGTTATATACAGTAGGGAGGCTATATACAGTAGAGAGGCTATATACAGTAGGGAGGCTATATACAGTAGGGAGGATATATACAGTAGAGAGGCTATATACAGTAGAGAGGCTATATACAGTAGAGAGGCTATATACAGTAGGGAGGCTATATACAGTAGGGAGGCTATATACAGTAGAGAGGCTATATACAGTAGGGAGGCTATATACAGTAGGGAGGCTATATACAGTAGGGAGGCTATATACAGTAGAGAGGCTATATACAGTAGAGGGCTATATACAGTAGAGAGGCTATATACAGTAGAGAGGCTATATACAGTAGAGAGGCTACATTCAGTAGAGAGGCTATATACAGTAGAGAGGCTATATACAGTAGGGAGGCTATATACAGTAGGGAGGCTATATACAGTAGAGAGGCTATATACAGTAGAGAGGCTATATACAGTAGAGAGGCTATATACAGTAGAGAGGCTATATACAGTAGAGAGGCTACATTCAGTAGAGAGGCTATATACAGTAGAGAGGCTACATTCAGTAGAGAGGCTACATTCAGTAGAGAGGCTCTATACAGGAGAGGCTATATACAGTAGAGAGGCTATATACAGTAGAGAGGCTATATACAGTAGAGAGGCTATATACAGTAGAGAGGCTATATAGAGTAGGGAGGCTATATACAGTAGGGAGGCTATATACAGTAGAGAGGCTATATACAGTAGGGAGGCTATATACAGTAGAGAGGCTATATACAGTAGAGAGGCTATATACAGTAGGGAGGCTATATACAGTAGGGAGGCTATATACAGTAGAGAGGCTATATACAGTAGAGAGGCTATATACAGTAGGGAGGCTATATACAGTAGTGAGGCTATATACAGTAGAGAGGCTATATACAGTAGAGAGGCTATATACATTAGAGAGGCTATATACAGTAGGGAGGCTATATACAGTAGGGAGGCTATATACAGTAGAGAGGCTATATACAGTAGAGAGGCTATATACAGTAGAGAGGCTATATACAGTAGAGAGGCTACATTCAGTAGAGAGGCTATATACAGTAGAGAGGCTATATACAGTAGGGAGGCTATATACAGTAGGGAGGCTATATACAGTAGAGAGGCTATATACAGTAGAGAGGCTATATACAGTAGAGAGGCTATATACAGTAGATAGGCTACATTCAGTAGAGAGGCTATATACAGTAGAGAGGCTATATACAGTAGAGAGGCTACATTCAGTAGAGAGGCTACATTCAGTAGAGAGGCTATATACAGTAGAGAGGCTATATACAGTAGAGAGGCTCTATACAGTAGAGAGGCTCTATACAGTAGAGAGGCTATATACAGTAGAGAGGCTATATACAGTAGAGAGGCTACATTCAGTAGAGAGGCTACATTCAGTAGAGAGGCTATATACAGTAGAGAGGCTATATACAGTAGAGAGGCTATATACAGTAGAGAGGCTATATACAGTAGAGAGGCTATATACAGTAGAGAGGCTACATTCAGTAGAGAGGCTATATACAGTAGAGAGGCTATATACAGTAGAGAGGCTACATTCAGTAGAGAGGCTATATACAGTAGAGAGGCTATATACAGTAGAGAGGCTATATACAGTAGAGAGGCTATATACAGTAGAGAGGCTACATTCAGTAGAGAGGCTATATACAGTAGAGAGGCTACATACAGTAGAGGCTACATACAGTAGACGAGGCTATATACAGTAGAGAGGCTATATACAGTAGAGAGGCTATATACAGTAGTGAGGCTATATACAGTAGAGAGCATTATATACAGTAGAGAGGCTATATACAGTAGAGAGGCTATATACAGTAGAGAGGCTATATAACAGTAGAGAGGGCTATATACAGTAGAGAGGCTATATACAGTAGAGAGGCTATATACAGTAGAGAGGAATATTACAGTAGAGAGGCTACATACAGTAGAGAGTCTATATACAGTAGAGAGTCTATATACAGTAGAGAGTCTATATACAGTAGAGAGGATATATACAGTAGAGAGGATATATACAGTAGAGGCTATAATCAGTAGAGAGGGCTATATACAGTAGAGAGGATATATACAGTAGAGAGGATATATACAGTAGAGAGGATATATACAGTAGAGGCTATATACAGTAGAGAGGATATATACAGTAGAGGCTATATACAGTAGAGAGGATATATACAGTAGAGAGGATATATACAGTAGAGAGGCTCTATACAGTAGAGAGGATATATACAGTAGAGAGGATATATACAGTAGAGAGGCTATATACAGTAGAGAGGATATATACAGTAGAGAGGATATATACAGTAGAGAGGCTATATACAGTAGACAGGATATATACAGTAGAGGCTATATACAGTAGAGAGGCTATATACAGTAGAGGCTATATACAGTAGAGAGGATATATACAGTAGAGAGGATATATACAGTAGAGAGGCTATATACAGTAGAGAGGATATATACAGTAGAGAGGCTATATACAGTAGTGAGGCTATATACAGTAGAGAGGATATATACAGTAGAGAGGATATATACAGTAGAGAGGCTATATACAGTAGTGAGGCTATATACAGTAGAGAGGATATATACAGTAGAGAGGATATATACAGTAGAGAGGCTACATTCAGTAGAGAGGCTATATACAGTAGAGAGGCTACATTCAGTAGAGAGGCTACATTCAGTAGAGAGGCTATATACAGTAGAGAGGCTATATACAGTAGAGAGGCTAATTATACAGTAGAGAGGCTATATACAGTAGAGAGGCTATATACAGTAGAGAGCATTATATACAGTAGAGAGGCTATATACAGTAGAGAGGCTATATACAGTAGAGAGGCTATATACAGTAGAGAGGCTCTATACAGTGGAGAGGCTCTATACAGTGAAGAGGCTATATACAGTAGAGAGGCTTATATACAGTAGAGAGGCTATATACAGTAGAGAAGCTATATACAGTAGAGAGGCTATATACAGTAGAGAGACTATATACAGTAGAGAGACTATATACAGTAGAGAGGCTCTATACAGTAGAGAGGCTATATACAGTAGAGAGGCTATATACAGTAGAGAGGTTATATACAGTTGGGAGGCTATATACAGTAGAGAGGCTATATAGAGTAGAGAGGCTATATACAGTAGAGAGGCTCTATACAGTAGAGAGGCTATATACAGTAAAGAGGCTATATACAGTAGAGCGGCTATATACAGTAGAGAGGCTATATACAGTAGAGACGTTATATACAGTAGAGAGGCTATATACAGTAGAGAGGCTATATACAGTAGAGAGGCTCTATACAGTAGAGAGGCTATATACAGTAGAGAGGCTATATACAGTAGAGAGACTATATACAGTAGAGAGGCTCTATACAGTAGAGAGGCTATATACAGTAGAGAGGCTATATACAGTAGAGAGGCTATATACAGTAGAGAGGTTATATACAGTAGGGAGGCTATATACAGTAGAGAGGCTATATACAGTAGGGAGGCTATATACAGTAGGGAGGCTATATACAGTAGAGAGGCTATATACAGTAGAGAGGCTATATACAGTAGAGAGGCTATATACAGTAGGGGAGGCTATATACAGTAGAGAGGCTACATTCAGTAGAGAGGCTACATTCAGTAGAGAGGCTCTATACAGTAGAGAGGCTATATACAGTAGAGAGGCTATATACAGTAGAAAGGCTATATACAGTAGAGAGGCTATATACAGTAGAGAGGCTATATAGAGTAGGGAGGCTATATACAGTAGGGGAGGCTATATACAGTAGAGAGGCTATATACAGTAGGGAGGCTATATACAGTAGAGAGGCTATATACAGTAGAGAGGCTATATACAGTAGGGAGGCTATATACAGTAGGGAGGCTATATACAGTAGAGAGGCTATATACAGTAGAGAGGCTATATACAGTAGGGGAGGCTATATACAGTAGTGAGGCTATATACAGTAGAGAGGCTATATACAGTAGAGAGGCTATATACATTAGAGAGGCTATATACAGTAGGGAGGCTATATACAGTAGGGAGGCTATATACAGTAGAGAGGCTATATACAGTAGAGAGGCTAAGTACATGTAAGAGAGGCATATACAGTAGAGAGGCTACATTCAGTAGAGAGGCTATATACAGTAGAGAGGCTATATACAGTAGGGAGGCTATATACAGTAGGGAGGCTATATACAGTAGAGAGGCTACATTCAGTAGAGAGGCTATATACAGTAGAGAGGCTATATACAGTAGAGAGGCTACATTCAGTAGAGAGGCTATATACAGTAGAGAGGCTATATACAGTAGAGAGGCTATATACAGTAGAGAGGCTATATACAGTAGAGAGGCTATATACAGTAGAGAGGCTACATTCAGTAGAGAGGCTATATACAGTAGAGAGGCTACATACAGTAGAGGCTACATACAGTAGAGAGGCTATATACAGTAGAGAGGCTATATACAGTAGAGAGGCTATATACAGTAGTGAGGCTATATACAGTAGAGAGCATTATATACAGTAGAGAGGCTATATACAGTAGAGGCTATATACAGTAGAGAGGCTATATACAGTAGAGAGGCTATATACAGTAGAGAGGCTACATACAGAGAAGGCTATATACAGTAGAGAGGATATATACAGTAGAGAGGATATATACAGTAGAGAGGATATATACAGTAGAGGCTATATACAGTAGAGAGGCTAATATACAGTAGAGAGGATATATACAGTAGAGAGGATATATACAGTAGAGAGGATATATACAGTAGAGGCTATATACAGTAGAGAGGATATATACAGTAGAGGCTATATACAGTAGAGAGGATATATACAGTAGAGAGGATATATACAGTAGAGAGGCTCTATACAGTAGAGAGGATATATACAGTAGAGAGGATATATACAGTAGAGAGGCTATATACAGTAGAGAGGATATATACAGTAGAGAGGATATATACAGTAGAGAGGCTATATACAGTAGACAGGATATATACAGTAGAGGCTATATACAGTAGAGAGGCTATATACAGTAGAGGCTATATACAGTAGAGAGGATATATACAGTAGAGAGGATATATACAGTAGAGAGGCTATATACAGTAGAGAGGATATATACAGTAGAGAGGCTATATACAGTAGTGAGGCTATATACAGTAGAGAGGATATATACAGTAGAGAGGATATATACAGTAGAGAGGCTATATACAGTAGTGAGGCTATATACAGTAGAGAGGATATATACAGTAGAGAGGATATATACAGTAGAGAGGCTATATACAGTAGTGAGGCTATATACAGTAGAGAGGCTATATACAGTAGAGAGGATATATACAGTAGAGAGGCTCTATAGGCCTTGAGGCCTTGAATATGTTTTATTTTCATAAAGAAGATTCTATTAAGAATTATGTCTTGGCCTTTTTTTATTTGTTTAGAGAAAAACGAGAAATCAAGATATACAGTGCCTTGCGAAAGTATTCGGCCCCCTTGAACTTTGCGACCTTTTGCCACATTTCAGGCTTCAAACATAAAGATATAAAACTGTATTTTTTTGTGAAGAATCAACAACAACTTGGACACAATCATGAAGTGGAACGACATTTATTGGATATTTCAAACTTTTTTAACAAATCAAAAACTGAAAAATTGGGCGTGCAAAATTATTCAGCCCCTTTACTTTCAGTGCAGCAAACTCTCTCCAGAGGTTCAGTGAGGATCTCTGAATGATCCAATGTTGACCTAAATGACTAATGATGATAAATACAATCCACCTGTGTGTAATCAAGTCTCCGTATAAATGCACATGCACTGTGATAGTCTCAGAGGTCCGTTAAAAGCGCAGAGAGCATCATGAAGAACAAGGAACACACCAGGCAGGTCCGAGATACTGTTGTGAAGAAGTTTAAAGCCGGATTTGGATACAAAAAGATTTCTCAAGCTTTAAACATCCCAAGGAGCACTGTGCAAGCGATAATATTGAAATGGAAGGAGTATCAGACCACTGCAAATCTACCAAGACCTGGCCGTCCCTCTAAACTTTCAGCTCATACAAGGAGAAGACTGATCAGAGATGCAGCCAAGAGGCCCATGATCACTCTGGATGAACTGCAGAGATCTACAGCTGAGGTGGGAGACTCTGTCCATAGGACAACAATCAGTCGTATATTGCACAAATCTGGCCTTTATGGAAGAGTGGCAAGAAGAAAGCCATTTCTTAAAGATATCCATAAAAAGTGTCGTTTAAAGTTTGCCACAAGCCACATTGGAGACACACCAAACATGTGGAAGAAGGTGCTCTGGTCAGATGAAACCAAAATTGAACTTTTTGGCAACAATGCAAAATGTTATGTTTGGCGTAAAAGCAACACAGCTCATCACCCTGAACACACCATCCCCACTGTCAAACATGGTGGTGGCAGCATCATGGTTTGGGCCTGCTTTTCTTCAGCAGGGACAGGGAAGATGGTTAAAATTGATGGGAAGATGGATGGAGCCAAATACAGGACCATTCTGGAAGAAAACCTGATGGAGTCTGCAAAAGACCTGAGACTGGGACGGAGATTTGTCTTCCAACAAGACAATGATCCAAAACATAAAGCAAAATCTACAATGGAATGGTTCAAAAATAAACATATCCAGGTGTTAGAATGGTCAAAGTCCAGACCTGAATCCAATCGAGAATCTGTGGAAAGAACTGAAAACTGCTGTTCACAAATGCTCTCCATCCAACCTCACTGAGCTCGAGCTGTTTTGCAATCAGTCTCTCGATGTGCAAAACTGATAGAGACATACCCCAAGCGACTTACAGCTGTAATCGCAGCAAAAGGTGGCGCTACAAAGTATTAACTTAAGGGGGCTGAATAATATTGCACGCCCAATTTTTCAGTTTTTGATTTGTTAAAAAAGTTTGAAATATCCAATAAATGTCGTTCCACTTCATGATTGTGTCCCACTTGTTGTTGATTCGTCACAAAAAAATACAGTTTTATATCTTTATGTTTGAAGCCTGAAATGTGGCAAAAGGTCGCAAAGTTCAAGGGGGCCGAATACTTTCGCAAGGTACTGTATATCGTGAATCGTCAAAACCTCTGGAAAAAATGTAGATATTACTTTTAGGTCATATCACCCAGCCCAGTATAATACCAGCCCAGTGTTATACCAGCCCAGTGTAATACCAGCCCAGTGTAATACCAGCCCAGTGTAATACCAGCCCAGTGTAATACCAGCCCAGTGAAATACCAGCCCAGTGTAATACCAGCCCAGTGTAATACCAGCCCAGTGTAATACCAGCCCAGTGTAATACCAGCCCAGTGTAATACCAGCCCAGTGAAATACCAGCCCAGTGTAATACCAGCCCAGTGTAATACCAGCCCAGTGTATTACCAGCCCAGTGTAATACCAGCCCAGTGTAATACCAACCCAGTGTATTACCAGCCCAGTGTATTACCTGCCCCGTGTATTACCAGCCCAGTGTATTACCAGCCCAGTATAATACCAGCCCAGTGTAATACCAGACCAGTGTAAAACCAGACCAGTGTAATACCAGACCAGTGTAATACCAGCCCTAGTTCCAGCCCAGTGTAATACCGGTCCAGTGTAATACCAGTGTAATACCAGTCCAGTGTAATACCAATGTAATACCAGTGTAATACCAGTCCAGTGTAATACCAGTGTAATACCAGTGTAATACCAGCCCAGTGTAGTACCAGCCCACTGTAATACCAGCCCTAGTTCCAGTCCAGTGTAATACCAGCCCAGTGTAATACCAGCCCAGTGTAATACCAGCCCTAGTTCCAGCCCAGTGTAATACCAGCCCAGTGTAATATCAGCCCAGTGTAATACCAGTCCTAGTTCCAGTCCAGTGTAATACCAGCCCAGTGTAATACCAGCCCTAGTTCCAGCCCAGTGTAATACCAGTCCAGTGTAATACCAGCCCTAGTTCCAGCCCAGTGTAATACCAGTCCAGTGTAATATCAGCCCTAGTTCCAGCCCAGTGTAATATCAGCCCAGTGTAATACCAGCCCTATTTCCAGCCCAGTGTAATACCAGCCCAGTGTAATACCAGCCCTAGTTCCAGCCCAGTGTAATACCAGCCCAGTGTAATACCAGTACAGTGTAATACCAGCCCTAGTTCCAGTCCAGTGTAATACCAGTCCAGTGTAATACTTGCCCAGTGTAATACCAGCCCAGTGTAATACCAGCCCAGTGTAATACCAGCCCTAGTACCAGCCCAGTGTAATACCAGTCCAGTGTAATACCTGCCCAGTGTAATACCAGCCCAGTGTAATACCAGTTCAGTGTAATACCAGCCCTAGTTCCAGCCCAGTGTAATACCAGCCCAGTGTAATACCAGCCTTGTTCCAGCTGTAGACTATGGGGTTATTATGGGGCTGTACACTGTGGCTGTGGGGTTATTATGGGGCTGTACACTGTGGGGTTGTTATGGGGCTGTGCACTGTGGTTGTGGGGTTGTTATGGGGCTGTACACTGTGGCTGTGGGGTTATTATGGGATGTACACTGTGGGGTTAATAAAGGGCTGTACACTGTGGTTGTGGGGTTGTTATGGGGCTGTGCACTGTGGGGTTATTATGGGCTGTACACTGTGGCTGTGGGGTTATTATGGGCTGTACACTGTGGCTGTGGGGTTATTATGGGCTGTACACTGTGGCTGTGGGGTTATTATGGGCTGTACACTGTGGTTGTGGGGTTATTATGGGCTGTGTGCTCTGTGCTGTTATCAGGCCAGGTGGTCTAGCTGTCATTTTCACCAGCTGGCTGTCTAATCAGTGTGACGAGCCCCTGGGAGAAGGGTTGAGAGACCCCTGGGGCTCCTGGTAGAGGGGGTGGGAGACCCCGGGCGAACCTGGGGGCCACTGCCTCAGTGACCAGGGGAGAGGAGAGAGGGAGGGAGGGAAGAAAGGAAGGAAGGAGGGAGAGAGGGGAGGTGTAATTGATTTAAGTGAAAGCTCCCCTGTGCCACCTACAAATGCACGCACAGAGCACATACACCCTTGTTCATGTGTTCCCCCAGAGAGGCAGGTTTTTAAAAGGATACAGCCTGACGCACATGGACACACACACACACACACACACAGACACACACACACACACAGACACACACACACACAGACACACACACACACACACACACACAAACACAGACACACACACACACACACACACACACAGACACACACACACACGCACACACACAGACACGCACACACACACAGTCTCCCCCAGTCTCCCCCAGTGTCCCCAGTCTCCCCCAGTGTCCCCAGTGTCCCCAGTCTCCCCCAGTCTCCCCCAGTCTCCCCCAGTGTCCCCAGTGTCCCCCAGTTTCCCCCAGTCTCCCCCAGTCTCCCCAGTCTCCCCCAGTCTCCCCCAGTGTCCCCCAGTCTCCCCAGTCTCCCCTAGTCTCCCCCAGTCTCCCCCAGTCTCCCCTAGTCTCCCCCAATCCCCCCAGTTTCCCCTAGTCTCCCCAGTCTCCCCTAGTCTCCCCAGTCTCCCCCAGTCTCCCCTAGACTCACTCAGTCTCCCCTAGTCTCCCCCAATCCCCCCAGTCTCCCCTAGTCTCCCCTAGTCTCCCCCAGTCTCCCCTAGTCTCCCCTAGTCTCCCCCAGTCTCCCCTAGTCTCCCCTAGTCTCCCCTAGTCTCCCCTAGTCTCCCCCAGTCTCCCCTAGTCTCCCCCAGTCTCCCCTAGTCTCCCCCAGTCTCCCCTAGTCTCCCCAGTATCCCCTAGTCTCCCCCAGTCCCCCTAGTCTAAACCAGTCTCCCACAGTCTCCCCTAGTCTCTCCCAGTCTCCCCTAGTCTCCCCTAGTCTCCCCCAGTCTCCCCTAGTCTCCCCCAGTCTCCCCTAGTCTCCCCAGTATCCCCTAGTCTCCCCCAGTCCCTCTAGTCTCCACCAGTCTCCCTAGTCTCCACCAATCTCCCCTAGTCTCCCCCAGTCTCCCCTAGTCTCCCCTAGTCTCCCCCAGTCTCCCCTAGTCTCCCCCAGTCTCCCCTAGTCTCCCCAGTATCCCCTAGTCACCCCCCAGTCCCCCTAGTCTCCACCAGTCTCCCCTAGTCTCTCCTAGTCTCCCCCAGTCTCCCCCAGTCTACCCAAATCTCCCCTAGTCTCCCCTAGTCTCCCCTAGTCTCCCCCAGTCTCCCCTAGTCTCCCCTAGTCTCCCCCAGTCTCCCTTAGTCTCCCCCATTCCCCCCTAGTCTCCCCTAGTCCCCCCTAGTCTCCCCTTGTCTCCCCCAGTCCCCCTAGTCTCCCCCAGTCTCCCCTAGTCTCCCCTAGTCTCCCCAGTCTCCCCTAGTCTCCCCTAGTCTCCCCAGTTTCCCCTAGTCTCCCCAGTCTCCCCCAGTCTCCCCCAGTCTCCCCTAGTCTCCCCAGTCTCCCCCAGTCTCCCATAGTCTCCCCTAGTCTCCCCCAGTCTCCCCTAGTCTCCCCCAGTCTCCCCCAGTCTCCCCTAGTCTCCCCAGTCTCCCCTAGTCTCCCCCAGTCTCCCCCAGTCTCCCCTAGTCTCCCCAGTCTCCCCTAGTCTCCCCAGTCTCCCCAGTCTCCCCTAGTCTCCCCAGTCTCCCCCAGTCTCCCCTAGTCTCCCCAGTCTCCCCTAGTCTCCCCCAGTCTCCACTAGTCTCCCCAGTCTCCCCCAGTATATCCTAGTCTCCCCTAGTCTCCCCTAGTCTCCCCCAGTGTCCCCAGTGTCCCCCAGTTTCCCCCAGTCTCCCCCAGTCTCCCCCAGTCTCCCCCAGTGTCCCCCAGTCTCCCCAGTCTCCCCTAGTCTCCCCCAGTCTCCCCCAGTCTCCCCTAGTCTCCCCCAATCCCCCCAGTTTCCCCTAGTCTCCCCAGTCTCCCCTAGTCTCCCCAGTCTCCCCCAGTCTCCCCTAGACTCACTCAGTCTCCCCTAGTCTCCCCCAATCCCCCCAGTCTCCCCTAGTCTCCCCTAGTCTCCCCCAGTCTCCCCTAGTCTCCCCTAGTCTCCCCCAGTCTCCCCTAGTCTCCCCCAGTCTCCCCTAGTCTCCCCTAGTCTCCCCCAGTCTCCCCTAGTCTCCCCCAGTCTCCCCTAGTCTCCCCCAGTCTCCCCTAGTCTCCCCAGTATCCCCTAGTCTCCCCCAGTCCCCTAGTCTAAACCAGTCTCCCACAGTCTCCCCTAGTCTCTCCCAGTCTCCCCTAGTCTCCCCCAGTCTCCCCTAGTCTCCCCCAGTCTCCCCTAGTCTCCCCCAGTCTCCCCTAGTCTCCCCAGTATCCCCTAGTCTCCCCCAGTCCCTCTAGTCTCCACCAGTCTCCCTAGTCTCCACCAGTCTCCCCTAGTCTCCCCCAGTCTCCCCTAGTCTCCCCTAGTCTCCCCCAGTCTCCCCTAGTCTCCCCCAGTCTCCCCTAGTCTCCCCAGTATCCCCTAGTCTCCCCCAGTCCCCCTAGTCTCCACCAGTCTCCCCTAGTCTCTCCTAGTCTCCCCAGTCTCCCCCAGTCTACCCAAATCTCCCCTAGTCTCCCCTAGTCTCCCCTAGTCTCCCCCAGTCTCCCCTAGTCTCCCCTAGTCTCCCCCAGTCTCCCTTAGTCTCCCCCATTCCCCCTAGTCTCCCCTAGTCCCCCCTAGTCTCCCCTAGTCTCCCCCAGTCCCCCCTAGTCTCCCCCAGTCTCCCCTAGTCTCCCCTAGTCTCCCCAGTCTCCCCTAGTCTCCCCTAGTCTCCCCAGTTTCCCCTAGTCTCCCCAGTCTCCCCCAGTCTCCCCCAGTCTCCCCTAGTCTCCCCAGTCTCCCCCAGTATCCCATAGTCTCCCCTAGTCTCCCCCAGTCTCCCCTAGTCTCCCCAGTCTCCCCCAGTCTCCCCTAGTCTCCCCAGTCTCCCCTAGTCTCCCCCAGTCTCCCCCAGTCTCCCCTAGTCTCCCCAGTCTCCCCTAGTCTCCCCAGTCTCCCTTAGTCTCCCCAGTCTCCCCTAGTCTCCCCAGTCTCCCCCAGTCTCCCCTAGTCTCCCCAGTCTCCCTAGTCTCCCCCAGTCTCCACTAGTCTCCCCAGTCTCCCCCAGTATATCCTAGTCTCCCCTAGTCTCCCCTAGTCTCCCCCAGTCTCCCCTAGTCTCCCCCAGTCTCCCCAGTCTCCCCTAGTCCCCTAGTCCCCCCCTAGTCCCCCCTAGTCTCCCCCAGTCTCCCCTAGTCTCCCCCAGTTTCCCCTAGTCTCCCCAGTCTTCTAGACTCCCCCAGTCTCCCCTAGTTTCCCCCAGTCTCCTAGTCTCCCCTATTCATCCATCTCCTCTTTCCCTCCTTCTCCCCTGTTCTCCCACTCAACACCCAGCACCCTCTGTGGTTAACCTGAGATGAACTGCCAAACCCACCACCTTTTCCAATACTGAGCTTTTTCAAATGAGCCTTTTCAAAGGAACCCAGCTTGTCCTCTTCTCATTATGTCATAATGGGCAATATGGGAAGAATGACTCCCTAAATGACAATTCAAGTAACTGGCCTCCGCTTCAAACCCAAAACACTGCTAATAAACGCCTGGCTTTGACCACCATCTTTAGGAGGAAGGAGAGAGGGGGAGAAATAGAGGGATGGGGGGAGAGAGAGAGAGAGATGGGGGGAGAGAGAGAGAGAGAGAGAGAGAGAGAGAGAGAGATGGAGGGAGAGAGAGAGAGAGAGAGAGATTGGGGGAGAAAGAGAGAGAGAGAGGTATGGGGAGAGATAGAAAGAGAGATTGGGGAGAAAGAGAGAGAGAGAGAGAGAGAGAGATGGGGGAGAGAGAGAGAGAGATGGGGGAGAAAGAGAGAGAGAGAGAGAGAGAGAGATGGGGGAGAGAGAGAGAGAGATGGGGGGAGAGAGAGAGAGAGAGAGATGGGGGAGAAAGAGAGGGATGGGGGGAGAGAGAGTGAGAGAGAGAGAGAGAGAGAGAGAGAGAGAGAGAGAGAGATGGGGGAGAAAGAGAGAGAGTGAGAGAGAGAGAGAGAGAGATGGGGGGAGAGAGAGAGAGAGAGAGATGGGGGAGAGAGAGAGAGGGAGAGATTGGGAGAGAGAGAGAGATGAGGGGAGAGAGAGAGATGGGGGGAGAAAGAGAGAGAGAGAGATGGGGGAGAGAGAGAGAGAGATGGGGAGATATAGAGAGATATGGGGGAGAGAGAGAGAGAGCAATGGGGAGAGAGAGCGAGATATAGGGGGAGAGAGAGAGAGAGAGATGGGGGGAGAGAGAGAGAGATGGGGGGAGAAAGAGAGAGAGAGAGAGAGAGAGATGGGGGAGAAAGAGAGAGAGAGAGAGATGGGGGAGAGAGAGAGAGATGGGGAGATATAGAGAGATATGGGGGAGAGAGAGAGAGAGCAATGGGGAGAGATAGAGAGAGATGGGGGAGAGAGAGAGAGATGTGGGGAGAGAGAAAGAGAGATGGGGAGAGATAGAGAGAGATGGGGGAGAGAGAGAAAGAGTCTGTGAGGTTGGCCCGCCACCTCTCTCTCCATCTCTCTCTCCATCCCTCTTTCCAGCACATTCCTCCTCAGCAGTGGAAAGGGCTATTTTCACAGGCATGGGTATGTGTGAAAGCGCTCAGCTAGGGTTGTCAGAGGACCCACTCAGGCCTCGTCTCTCTCTGCCAGTGCCTTTAATCATATAAAACACCTCGAAGGCTGCGTCCTAAATGGGAGCCTCGAATAGGGTTAGGGTTCACCCTATAATAGGCCCACGTTGGAAGCAATAAAAGGATATATTATAAAATAACTGAATGATTAAAACAAGGTCTTGAGGAGAGAAGGAGAGGTTTAGGGCGCGTGAAGCCAAATAAAACAGGACGCTACTTAGACAGCTTTATTGTGATTGTGAAACACTGTTGAGTTTGATCATTAGGGCCGTGTTCTGTGGGTCTTTTATTGATAGGCTAGAGCCGTCAAAACGAGCTCTGAATGCACACTCACACTGGCTGGACAGAGATGCTATGGTGTGGCCAAGGAGGACGGGGGGGAGGAGGGAGAGAGAGGGAGAGGGAGAGGGAGAGAGATATGAAATCGAGAGAAAATTGTTAGATAAACATACTGGTATTTATGGTATAGATGGTATTGATGGTAACTATGGTATAGATGGTATCTATGGTATAGAAGGTATTTATGGTATAGATGGTATAGTTGGTATCTATGGTATAGATGGTATTTATGGTATAGATGGTATAGATGGTATAGATGGTATTTATGGTATAGATGGAATTTATGGTATAGATGGTATTTATGGTATAGATGGTATTTATGGTATAGATGGTATTTATGGTATAGATGGTATTTATGGTATAGATGGTATAGATGGTATAGATGGTAACTATGGTATAGATGGTATAGATGGTATAGATGGTAACTATAGTATAGATGGTATTTATGGTATAGATGGTATTTATGGTATAGATGGTATAGATGGTATAGATGGTATAGATGGTAACTATGGTATAGATGGTATTTATGGTATAGATGGTATAGATGGTATAGATGGTATAGATGGTAAACTATGGTATAGATGGTATAGATGGTAACTATGGTATAGATGGTATAGATGGTAACTATGGTATAGATGGTATAGATGGTAACTATGGTATAGATGGTATAGATGGTATTTATGGTATAGATGGTATAGATGGTATAGATGGTAACTATGGTATAGATGGTATAGATGGTAACTATGGTATAGATGTATGATGGTATAGATGGTATTTATGGTATAGATGGTATTTATGGTATAGATGGTATAGATGGTAACTATGGTATAGATGGTATAGATGGTAACTATGGTATAGATGGTATAGATGGTAACTATGGTATAGATGGTAACTATGGTATAGATGGTATAGATGGTAACTATGGTATAGATGGTATAGATGGTAACTATGGTATAGATGGTATAGATGGTAACTATGGTATAGATGGTATTTATGGTTTAGATGATATAGATGGTTGTTACGAACCTCCCTGAAGAGGGTGCCTCTTCCTGTTCGGGCGGGGCTCGGCGGTCGTCGTCACCCGGCCTATTAGCTGCCATCGATTCTTTTTCCGTTTGTGTTGGTTATTGGTTAATTGGGTACACCTGTTTTGTATTAGGGTTTATTTGTAGGGTATTTAAGGGCACTAGGCCCGCTGGGTATTTGTGCGGGCTTGTTAATTGTTACTCTGTGTTTGATGGTGTGATTTGTTTCCGTATCTTTATTCTCCGGTCTATTTTGTCCTGTTGTTTTGGACTGGCAACTTATATACTGTGTGTTGGCGTCATCGTTTTGGTTGCACTGGTGAAATAAATTGGATAAACGACAGAACCCTGCTCTCTGCGCCTGATTCCACCCACCACTCATAGTTATTCGTAACAATGGTATAGATGGTATAGATGGTAACTATGTTATAGATGGTATTTATGGTATAGATGGTAACTATGGTATAGATGGTATAGATGGGATTTATGGTATAGATGGTATAGATGGTATCTATGGTGTAGATGGTATAGATGGTATAGATGGTATCTATGGTATAGATGGTATAGATGGTAACTATGGTATAGATTATATTTATGGTTTAGATGGTATAGATGGTAACTATGGCATTTATGGTATAGATGGTATAGATGGTAACTATGGTATAGATGGTATAGATGGTATTTATGGTATAGATGGTATTTATGGTATAGATGGTATTTATGGTATAGAGGGTATAGATGGTATATATGGTATTTATGGTATAGATGGTATCTATGGTATAGATGGTATACACACACACTGCACATCCCTGTCCATACCATTACACTGACTACACACACACACACACACACACACACACACACACACACACACTGCACGTCCCTGTCCATACCATTACGCTGACTACACACACACTCACACACTGCAAGTATCTGTCCCAAAACATTGGACTGACATTAGTAACTAAATGTCTCATCCCTATTATAGAAATAAACTCAGGAGCCTTCAGATTGTTACAGTCTATTATAGAAATAAACTCAGGAGCCTTCAGATTGTTACAGTCTATTATAGAAATACACTCAGGAGCCTTCAGATTGTTACAGTCTATTATAGAAATACACTCAGGAGCCTTCAGATTGTTACAGTCTATTATAGAAATACACTCAGGAGCCTTCAGATTGTTACAGTCTATTATAGAAATACACTCAGGAGCCTTCAGATTGTTACAGTCTATTATAGAAATACACTCAGGAGCCTTCAGATTGTTACAGTCTATTATAGAAATACACTCAGGAGCCTTCAGATTGTTACAGTCTATTATAGAAATACACTCAGGAGCCTTCAGATTGTTACAGTCTATTATAGAAATACACTCAGGAGCCTTCAGATTGTTACAGTCTATTATAGAAATACACTCAGGAGCCTTCAGATTGTTACAGTCTATTATAGAAATACACTCAGGAGCCTTCAGATTGTTACAGTCTATTATAGAAATACACTCAGGAGCCTTCAGATTGTTACAGTCTATTATAGAAATACACTCAGGAGCCTTCAGATTGTTACAGTCTATTATAGAAATACACTCAGGAGCCTTCAGATTGAAACAGTCTATTAGAAAATAATGTTTATGAAGAATAGAGAAGAGAACCTTACTTTTTAAACAGCGACTTTACCTCATGTTAAATAGGACTGAACAGACTGGCATTTCCTAGGTAACTAGTGTGTGTGTGTGTGTGCGTGTGTGTGTGTGTGCGCGTGCGTGCGTGGGTGTGTGTGTCTGTGTGTGGGACCCTCTAGTAGAAGATAGACCAGGGCTGAGCTGGTTGCTAAGGTTTCTGTGATATCATCACCTGCACATGTTCCTGTATCACCAGCATGTGATGCCTCACAGCTCACACACTGTCAGAGAACACACACACACACTGTCAGAGAACACACACACACACTGTCAGAGAACACACACACACACACTGTCAGAGAACACAAACACGCACACTGTCAGAGAACACAAACACGCACTGTCAGAGAACACACACACACACTGTCAGAGAACACACACACACTGTCAGAGAACACACACACACTGTCAGAGAACACACACACACTGTCAGAGAACACACACACACACTGTCAGAGAACACACACACACACTGTCACAGCTAGAGCGAGCTGAGTTGGAAGATGTAGTGACATCGACAGACACAGCTTGGAGACACAGACACACACACACACACATACACACACACACACACACACACACACACATACACTCTCTGCGCTGTGAGACACACTCCATCTGAAGTGTTAAGCCCAGGGAGCGTTAAGTGTGAAATACACTCAAGGCTTCTGATTTCACCCCTGCTGAAGTCAAGAGCTGTGGGAGAATGACACACACACACACACACACACACACACACCCTCATTTTCTCTCTGCCTCTCTGAGCACTGAAGCACCGATACATCACCAGTCTCTCTCTGTCTATATCCTACAGATCTAGATTATCTCTGTCTGTATCCTACAGTCCTAGATTATCTCTGTCTATATCCTAAAGTCCTAGATTATCTCTGTCTATATCCTACGGTCTAGATTATCTCTGTCTATATCCTACAGGTCTAGATTATCTCTGTCTGTATCCTACAGTCCTATATTATCTCTGTCTATATCCTAAAATCCTATATTATCTCTGTCTATATCCTACAGGTCTAGACTATCTCTGTCTATATCCTACAGTCCTAGATTATCTCTGTCTATATCCTACAGGTCTAGACTATCTCTGTCTGTATCCTACAGGTCTAGACTCTGTATGTCTATATCCTACAGGTCTAGACTATCTCTGTCTGTATCCTACAGGTCTAGACTCCGTCTGTCTGTTTCCTACAGGTCTAGACTCCGTCTGTCTATATCCTACAGGTCTAGACTATCTCTGTCTGTGTCCTACAGGTCTAGACTCTGTATATCTATATCCTACAGGTCTAGACTCCGTCTGTCTATATCCTACAGGTCTAGACTCCGTCTGTCTGTTTCCTACAGGTCTAGACTCCGTCTGTATATATCCTACAGGTCTAGACTATCTCTGTCTGTATCCTACAGGTCTAGACTATCTCTGTCTGTATCCTACAGGTCTAGACTATCTCTGTCTGTACCCTACAGGTCTAGACTATCTCTGTCTATATCCTACAGGTCTAGATTATCTCTGTCTGTATCCTACAGGTCTAGACTATCTCTGTCTGTATCCTACAGGTCTAGACTATCTCTGTCTATATCCTACAGGTCTAGACTATCTCTGTCTATATCCTACAGGTCTAGACTCTGTATGTCTATATCCTACAGGTCTAGACTCTGTCTGTCTATATCCTACAGGTCTAGACTCCGTCTGTCTATATCCTACAGGTCTAGACTCCGTCTGTCTATATCCTACAGGTCTAGACTATCTCTGTCTGTATCCTACAGTCCTATATTATCTCTGTCTATATCCTAAAATCCTATATTATCTCTGTCTATATCCTACAGTTCTAGATTATCTCTGTCTATATCCTACAGGTCTAGACTATCTCTGTCTATATCCTACAGTCCTAGATTATCTCTGTCTATATCCTACAGGTCTAGACTATCTCTGTCTGTTTCCTACAGGTCTAGACTATCTCTGTCTGTATCCTACAGGTCTAGACTCTGTATGTCTATATCCTACAGGTCTAGACTATCTCTGTCTGTATCCTACAGGTCTAGACTCTGTATATCTATATCCTACAGGTCTAGACTCCGTCTGTCTGTTTCCTACAGGTCTAGACTCCGTCTGTCTATATCCTACAGGTCTAGACTCCGTCTGTCTGTTTCCTACAGGTCTAGACTCCGTCTGTATATATCCTACAGGTCTAGACTATCTCTGTCTGTATCCTACAGGTCTAGACTATCTCTGTCTGTATCCTACAGGTCTAGACTATCTCTGTCTGTATCCTACAGGTCTAGACTATCTCTGTCTATATCCTACAGGTCTAGATTATCTCTGTCTGTATCCTACAGGTCTAGACTATCTCTGTCTGTATCCTACAGGTCTAGACTATCTCTGTCTATATCCTACAGGTCTAGACTATCTCTGTCTATATCCTACAGGTCTAGACTATCTCTGTCTGTATCCTACAGGTCTAGACTCTGTATATCTATATCCTACAGGTCTAGACTCCGTCTGTCTGTTTCCTACAGGTCTAGACTCCGTCTGTCTATATCCTACAGGTCTAGACTCCGTCTGTCTGTTTCCTACAGGTCTAGACTCCGTCTGTATATATCCTACAGGTCTAGACTATCTCTGTCTGTATCCTACAGGTCTAGACTATCTCTGTCTGTATCCTACAGGTCTAGACTATCTCTGTCTGTATCCTACAGGTCTAGACTATCTCTGTCTATATCCTACAGGTCTAGATTATCTCTGTCTGTATCCTACAGGTCTAGACTATCTCTGTCTGTATCCTACAGGTCTAGACTATCTCTGTCTATATCCTACAGGTCTAGACTATCTCTGTCTATATCCTACAGGTCTAGACTATCTCTGTCTATATCCTACAGGTCTAGACTCTGTATGTCTATATCCTACAGGTCTAGACTCTGTCTGTCTATATCCTACAGGTCTAGACTCCGTCTGTCTATATCCTACAGGTCTAGACTATCTCTGTCTGTATTCTACAGGTCTAGACTATATCTGTCTGTATCCTATAGGTCTAGACTATCTCTGTCTGTATCCTACAGGTCTAGACTCCGTCTGTCTATATCCTACAGGTCTAGACTCTGAGATGACGAGAGAGGGAGATGGGAATCAAATGAAAAAGGGAGAGAACAGATGGGAGGAATGGAGAGAAGGGGAGAGGAAAATAAAACAGACAATTAGGCAAATATTCTCACTGCCTCTCAGCGGAACCACAGGGCTGCAGGTCTACCCAGAATGAGGTCTAAACCACAGGGCTGCAGGTCTAAACCACAGGGCTGCAGGTCTACCCAGAATGAAGTAGCTAAACCACAGGGCTGCAGGTCTACCCAGAAGGAAGTAGCTAAACCACAGGGCTGCAGGTCTACCCAGGAGGAAGTAGCTAAACCACAGGGCTGCAGGTCTAAACCACAGGGCTGCAGGTCTACCCAGAAGGAAGTAGCTAAACCACAGGGCTGCAGGTCTAAACCACAGGGCTGCAGGTCTACCCAGACGGAAGTAGCTAAACCACAGGGCTGCAGGTCTACCCAGAAGGAAGTAGCTAAACCACAGGGCTGCAGGTCTAAACCACAGGGCTGCAGATCTACCCAGAAGGAAGTAGATAAACCACAGGGCTGCAGGTCTACCCAGAAGGAAGTAGTTAAACCACAGGGCTGCATGTCTACCCAGAAGGAAGTAGCTAAACCACAGGGCTGCAGGTCTACCCAGAAGGAAGTAGCTAAACCACAGGGCTGCAGGTCTACCCAGAAGGAAGTAGCTAAACCACAGGGCTGCAGGTCTACCCAGAAGGAAGTAGCTAAACCACAGGGCTGCAGGTCTACCCAGAATGAAGTAGCTAAACCACAGGGCTGCAGGTCTAAACCACAGGGCTGCAGGTCTAAACCTGTCACGACTTCTGCCGAAGTCGTTGCCTCTCCTTGTTCGGGCGGTGCTCGGCGTTCGACGTCACCGGTCTTCTAGCCATCATTGATCCATTTTTCATTTTCCATTGGTTTTGTCTTGTCTTCCCACACACCTGTTTGCAATCCCATTCATTACCTGTTGTGTATTTAACCCTCTGTTTCCCCTCATGTCTTTGTCAGAGATTGTTTATTGTCAGTGTAGTGTTGTTTGTATAGGTGCGTGACGGGTCTTCGTACCCATATTTGTTTATATTCGTTTTTTCTTCTTAGTGTTATGGAGCATGTGACATTCATTAAAAGACTCCATTTTGCTCTCCGTTTGACTTTCCTGCGCCTGACTTCCCTGACACCTATACACATATTTCTGACAAAACCAGAAGGAAGTAGCTAAACCACAGGGCTGCAGGTCTAAACCACAGGGCTGCAGGTCTACCCAGAAGGAAGTAGTTAAACCACAGGGCTGCAGGTCTAAACCAGAAGAAAGTAGCTAAACCACAGGGCTGCAGGTCTAAACCAGAAGGAAGTAGTTAAACCACAGGGCTGCAGGTCTAAACCAGAAGGAAGTAGTTAAACCACAGGGCTGCAGGTCTAAACCAGAAGAAAGTAGCTAAACCACAGGGCTGCAGGTCTAAACCAGAATAAAGTAGCTAAACCACAGGGCTGCAGGTCGAAACCACACGGCTGCAGGTCTACCCAGAAGGAAGTAGCTAAGCTTTCTGCTAGACACACTGGAGGTTCCTGTGTGTGTGTGTGTGTGTGTGTGTGTGTGTGTGTGTGTGTGTGTGTGTGTGTGTGTGTGTGATGTTTACTGAAGGCAGCAGACAGGTGAAAGGAGACTCCTTCCTATCTGTATCTCTTAGCCCTCTCTTCTGATAGGTCTGGGCTGACCGGGGATTGTGGGGCACCCTCGCCTCGGGCAGAGGTTGGGGGTCACCCTCACCTCGGGCAGAGTTTGGGGGGCACCAGTGGGGTGAGGGTGATGGACGAGTGGCACAATGGCAGGATGGGTGTAGTTGGAATCACAGTGTTCCTGAATCCTGATGTTATTGTGTGCTGGGAACTCCTTAACCCTCAGAGGGGAGACTTGATATCTAAAGGGAGAAACACCCTGAGATAAACACCATTATGACTTACAACCGGCTCTAATGCAGTTCACAATACCTTTATGCTTTTTAAATGGCCCCTTGATGCAAAGGACACTCCACTCCTGGCCTTGTAAGAGGTTTATAATCAAGGTTAAACAAAGGTTCAATGACAACCATTATTTCAGACAGTGTAGAAGACTTATGTGTGTTTCACTGAGATAAAGACTGTAGATAATGGAAGGTTTACAGAGGACAGAACTGAGGCTTTAGACAGGACAGAACTGAGGCTTTAGACAGACAGGACATAACTGAGGCTTTAGACAGACAGGACAGAGCTGACGCTTTAGACAGGACCGAGCTAAGGCTTTAGACAGACAGGACAGAGCTGAGGCTTTAGACAGGACAGAGCTGAGCCTGGAGACAGGACAGAGCTGAGGCTTTAGACAGACAGGACAGAGCTGAGGCTTTAGACAGGACAGAGCTGAGGCTTTAGACAGGACAGAGCTGAGACTTTAGACAGACAAGACAGAGCTGAGGCTTTAGACAGACAGGACATAGCTGAGGCTTTGGACAGAGCTGAGGCTTTAGACAGGACAGAGCTGAGGCTTTAGACAGACAGGACATAGCTGAGGCTTTGGACAGAGCTGAGGCTTTAGACAGGACAGAGCTGAGGCTTTAGACAGACATGACCGAGCTGAGGCTTTAGACAGACAAGACAGAGCTGAGGCTTTAGACAGACAGGACCGAGCTGAGGCTTTAGACAGACAGGACAGAGCTGAGGCTTTAGACAGACAAGACAGAGCTGAGGCTGTAGACAGGACAGAGCTGAGGCTTTAGACAGACAGGACAGAGCTGAGGCTTTAGACAGACAGGACATGGCTGATGCTGTAGACAGGACAGAGCTGAGGCTGTAGACAGGACAGAGCTGAGGCTGTAGACAGGACAGAGCTGAGGCTGTAGACAGGACAGAGCTGAGGCTTTATACAGACAGGACAGAGCTGAGGCTTTAGACAGACAGGACAGAGCTGAGGCTTTAGACAGACAGGACAGAGCTGAGGCTTTAGACAGGACAGAGCTGTGTACAGACCTGTGGTTCTGTACTGTAGAGACCTGTGGTTCTAGAATCAGTGGGTCTGTACTGTAGAGACCTGTGCTTCTAGAACCAGTGTGTCTGTACTGTAGAGACCTGTGGTTCTAGAACCAGTGTGTCTGTACTGTAGAGACCTGTGGTTCTAGAATCAGTGTGTCTGTACTGTAGAGACATGTGGTTCTAGAACCAGTGTGTCTGTACTGTAGAGACCTGTGGTTCTAGAATCAGTGTGTCTGTACTGTAGAGACCTGTGGTTCTAGAACCAGTGTGTCTGTACTGTAGAGACCTGTGGTTCTAGAATCAGTATGTCTGTACTGTAGAGACCTGTGGTTCTAGAATCAGTGTGTCTGTACTGTAGAGACCTGTGGTTCTAGAACCAGTGTGTCTGTACTGTAGAGACCTGTGGTTCTAGAATCAGTATGTCTGTACTGTAGAGACCTGTGGTTCTAGAATCAGTGTGTCTGTACTGTAGAGACCTGTGGTTCTAGAATCAGTGTGTCTGTGCTGTAGAGACATGTGGTTCTAGCATCAGTGTGTCTGTACTGTAGAGACCTGTGGTTCTAGAATCAGTGTGTCTGTACTGTAGAGACCTGTGGTTCTAGAATCAGTGCGTCTGTACTGTAGAGATCTGTGGTTCTAGAATCAGTGTGTCTGTATTGTAGAGACCTGTGGTTCTAGAATCAGTGTGTCTGTACTGTAGAGACCTGTGGTTCTAGAATCAGTGTGTCTGTACTGTAGAGACCTGTGGTTCTAGAATCAGTGTGACTGTTCTGCCTTGTTATGGGAAACAAATGTTTACAATGGTTAAAGTAGGTGGAAAACAATCAACTAAGTGAAATAAGCAGTCAGAAATGAACAGTAAACATTACACACACAGAAGTTTCAGAAGTACGGTGTTGTAACAGTGTGCCAATTGTTGTACTATGAATGACAAGGGAAAATAAATCAACATAAATATGGGTTGTATTTACAATGGTGTTTGTTCTTCACTGGTTGCCCTTTTCTTGTGGCAACAGGTCACAAATCTTGCTGCTGTGATGCACACTGTGGTATCAATATTTGTTTTGTTTTCAAATTCTTTGTTAGTCTGTGCAATCTGAGGGAATTATGTGTCTCTAATGTGGTCATACGTTTGGTTCCCACTCTCTCTCGCTCTCTCGCTCTCTCTCTCTCTCTCTCTCTCTCTCTCTCTCTCGCTCTCTCTCTCTCTCTCACTCTCTCTCTCTCTCACACACTCTCTCTCTATCTCTCTCTTCTCTCTCGCTCTCTTCTCTCTCTCTCTCTCTTCCTCCCTCTCTCTACCTCAGTCTCAGAGGCCTCTCTATCTCCCAGACCATATGGGTTAAACCTGAAACTTCCTGTGTGTATCTTCTCCACTCTGCTCTCTGCTCCCTGGTCTCCTGCCTCAGTCTCAGGAGGCTCTATGAATTATGTATGAAGCTACAGTCCTGTATTAATCACAAAACCACAGTTTCTGCACGATATCAACAGCCCACTGCTCCAAATAGTGTAGTGGCTCTATTTTACCACCGATAAACGTCTCCGTTTAAACATGGATTGAGTAGATGTCAAGCCAGGCAACTAAAATCAACTTTCTAAACAATGTTTGTGTTCGTTGGTAGCTTGTTAGCGTGTTAGCTAGCTGGCTAGTCAGTTCAAATAATGACCAGAGCAAAGCTGACAACTTCAGCTACGTTTTATTCATTATCACAGGAAAATAAACTCTCGACAATATCATTATTTACAAGGTAATGACGAGCTTACAGAGAATAGCTTTACGGTTGTGAGCTTGATGAAAATGAAAGCAGGTCATTCTACCTGCGAATGAGAGAACTCCTGCGCTGTCTTGTCACGGGGGGGGGGGGGTTTGGACTGGTTTCTGTGGCAGTCCGGTAGCCATGGCAACGGACGTTGCGATAGACGCAGAGGCGTACAGTTTTTTCATGTCTGTGTGACAAGGAAGTCTACAGACAGTCCACCCGGAGTCTCAGAGACGGTCTACAGACAGTCCACCCGGAGTCTCAGCGACGGTCTACAGACAGTCCACCCGGGGTCTCAGCGACGGTCTACAGACAGTCCACCCGGAGTCTCAGCGACGGTCTACAGACAGTCCACCCGGAGTCTCAGTGACGGTCTACAGACTGTCCACCCGGAGTCTCAGTGACGGTTTACAGACAGTCCACCCGGAGTCTCAGCGACGGTCTACAGACAGTCCTCCCGGAGTATAAATGAAATGTTGTTTTTACCAGCGACACTAATTGCCTACAGACATGTTGTTAGACCAAGTCTTAACCCCTGTCCCCATTGACTGGAGAGGAGAGGAGATAGTGAGGGGTGGTTGGGGGCCAGGTGCAACAGGCTTGGGAATAATGTTGGGTTGGTGATTGGTAGAGGTGTAAGGGTTGGGTTGGTGACGGGTAGAGGTGTAAGGGTTGGGTTGGTGATGGGTAGAGGTGTAAGGGTTGGGTTGGTGATGAGTAGAGGTGTAAGGGTTGGGTTGGTGATGGGTAGAGGTGTAAGGGTTGGGTTGGTGATGGGTAGAGGTGTAAGGGTTGGGTTGGTGATGAGTAGAGGTGTAAGGGTTGGGTTGGTGATGGGTAGAGGTGTAAGGGTTGGGTTGGTGGTGGGTAGAGGTGTAAGGGTTGGGTTGGTGATGGGTAGAGGTGTAAGGGTTGGGTTGGTGGTGGGTAGAGGTGTAAGGGTTGGGTTGGTGGTGGGTAGAGGTGTAAGGGTTGGGTTGGTGATGGGTAAAGGTGTAAGGGTTGGGTTGGTGATGAGTAGAGGTGTAAGGGTTGGGTTGGTGGTGGGTAGAGGTGTAAGGGTTGGGTTGGTGATGATTAGAGGTGTAAGGGTAACTTCTGGGTTGGTGATGGGTAGAGGTGTATGGGTTGGGTTGGTGATGGGTAGAGGTGTAAGGGTTGGGTTGGTGGTGGGTAGAGGTGTTAGGGTTGGGTTGGTGATGGGTAGCAGTGTAAGGGTTGGGCTGGTGATGGGTAGAGGTGTAAGGGTTGGGTTGGTGGTGGGTAGAGGTGTATGGGTTGGGTTGGTGATGAGTGGAGGTGTATGGGTTGGGTTGGTGATGAGTGGAGGTGTATGGGTTGGGTTGGTGATGGGTAGAGGTGTATGGGTTGGGTTGGTGATGGGTAGAGGTGTATGGGTTGGGTTGGTGGTGGGTAGAGGTGTAAGGGTAACTTCAAGGCAGACAGATAGTAGTCTGGGTTGTGTATCTATATTCATCTATATTCATCTATATTCAAACCTTGACCTTATTTCTCATCCAGTCCCCGACATCCAGGTCCTGATTATCTCTCCCTCTCTTACCTTGTCCTCACAATGTTCACAACTATGTCCATATCACAGCTATAAGACAGAGGGAGGGATGAAGAACTGCCTGACTGATAATATCAGTGTCCTGGTGTAACGGGGAGGGAGAGCGATAGAGAGACTTGTTTTATTGCCCCCAGCCCCTATATAAGACCCAGCCAGTGAAATCAGGAAACGTTTCCCTCTACCCCTCACCAAACCAAACCACTGGGCGTTGGAACCCTTTCACCATGGAACCTCTGATGGCTTTAATACCGGAACATGATGCTGTTTAATAATACTGGGCCATAAAAGGAGGAATATTCATTATTCTATTCAACTTCCATTGTCTTCCAAGAGTTTTCTTGGATATGTGTTTACTCATGTCAGCTAGCTACTCATGCCAGCTAGCTACTCATGCCAGCTAGCTACTCATGTCAGCTAGCTACTCATGCCAGCTAGCTACTCATGCCAGCTAGCTTTGGGAGAACCCACTCGTTTGCCCACTCTCTTTCTCCTTGTCACACTCTCTCCATCTCTATCTCCTTCTCTCTTTCTCTCCGGATCCTGTCCCCATCCCCAGTTCAGCCCAGCGGCGCCAGCCCGGTTCAGTGGCCTGTCAGAGCATTAGTGGTGCGTCGTTATACTGTCTAACGACATAGAGAAGGAGTGGAGGAGGAGACCCTAGGGCACGGGAAGGCATGAGAGAGCGAGAAAGAGACATAAATATTCTGGCATGGGAAGAAGAGAGAGGGGGATTCTAGAACAATTGACAGAATGAGGGAGGGATAGAGGGATGGATGGAGAGAGGGAAGGATAGAGGGAGGAGAGGAGGAGGGGGAAGGGTAGAGGGAGGAGAGGAGGAGGGGGAAGGGTAGAGGGATGGATGGATGGAGAGAGGGAAGGGTAGAGGGATGGATGGAGAGAGGGAATGGTAGAGGGATGGATGGAGAGAGGGAGGGATAGAGGGATGGATGGAGAGAGGGAGGGATAGAGGGATGGATGGAGAGAGGGAAGGGTAGAGGGAGGAGAGGAGGAGGGGGAATGGTAGAGGGATGGATGGAGAGAGGGAGAGATAGAGGGATGGATGGAGAGAGGGAGGGATAGAGGGATGGATGGAGAGGGAGGGATAGAGGAATGGATGGAGAGAGGGAAGGGTAGAGGGAGGAGAGAAGGAGGGGGAATGGTAGAGGGATGGATGGAGAGAGGGAGGGATAGAGGGATGGATGGAGAGAGGGAGGGATAGAGGGATGGATGGAGAGAGGGAAGGGTAGAGGGAGGAGAGGAGGAGGGGGAATGGTAGAGGGATGGATGGAGAGGGGGAGGGATAGAGGGATGGATGGAGAGAGGGAAGGATAGAGGGAGGAGAGGAGGAGGGGGAAGAGTGAGGTCATCCTGTTGTCTGGAGCCGGGGTCACAGGGGCATAAGAGGAGGAGGATAGGGGGAACAAGAGAAAAGAGAGAGGGAAAAACCAAATGAGGTTATGGGAACTGATTATTTTTTTAGCGAGCCATTTATGCCACCGGGGCTCCCTGAAGATGACGGACCCTTTAATTTGGTGCTCTGAAAAAAAACACCAGGATCCGTTTCCTCGGGCGAGTCCCAGATGGCATGGTATTCACTAACAGTAGTACACATGGTATTCACTAACAGTAGTGAACATGGTATTCACTAACAGTAGTACACATGGTATTCACTAACAGTAGTGAACATGGTATTCACTAACAGTAGTGAACATGGTATTTACTAACAGTAGTGAAAATGGTATTCACTAACAGTAGTGAACATGGTATTCACTAACAGTAGTGAACATGGTATTCACTAACAGTAGTGAACATGGTATTCACTAACAGTAGTGAACATGGTATTCACTAACAGTAGTGAACATGATATTCACTAACAGTAGTGCACCCAATGGGGCCCTGGGAAAAAGCACTATACTGTTTAGCAGTAGTGGAAAAAGTACCAGATTTCCATACTTGAGTAAAAGTAAAGATACTGTAATAGAACATTTAAAATGTAAGTTGTCAAAAATATAAATTGTAAAGTACAGATACCCCCCAAAAAACGACTTAAGTTGAACTTTACAGTATTTTTACTCTTGTACTTTACATCACTGTTGTATAGGGGCTCCCGAGTGGGGGCAGCGGTCTGAGGCACTGCATCTCAGTGCTAGGGGCGTCACTACAGACCCTGGTTCGATTCCAGGCTGTATCACAACCGGCTGTGATTGGGAGTCCCATAGGGCGATGCACAATTGGCCCAGCGTCGTTAGGGTTAGGGTTTGGCCGGGGTGGGGTGGGCCGTCATTGTACATAAGAATGAGTTGTTAACTGACTTGCCTTAAATGAAGGTTAAATAAATGGGGATGAAGGTGTCTTTGGAAAACACAACTTCATTTATCAAAGAGTGGCTGTTTGATCTCAGATGGATGTGTCCCGCTGACGTTCTGGACCCGGGCTGCCTCGCCTTTCTCTCCTTATGCAGATTTATTGAATTAGGGCTTGATGGGTTTAACAGTTCTCATTGCCCTCCTCTCCCTTCCATCCCCCCATCTCTCCCCCATTGGCAGGAATGGGACGACAAGCTGGGGGAGAGAGAGAGGCCTCTAACCACTAGGCTACTTGCCACCCCTAAGCCCAGAACTGAAGCTCCATAAATATATATATTTAACTATATCTCCTGGGCTACGTAGAGTGTTAGCTAAGACATAGTCATATTGTGAACCATGAACCATTAGTACATAATGATTTACAATACATTACCTTCTAATGGTTATTTTGCTGCAGTTAGTCAGTAATCAGATAATGTCTCAGGGACATTTTTCTGCTTTAGGTCAGGTTCTAGTTGAGATGATATTGAGATTCCACCTCACCTGCAGTCCTAACGGCACCCTATTCCCTATACAGTGTGCTGATTCTGGTCAAAAGGAGTGTGCTATATAGGGAGCATATAGGGAACAGGGTGCTGTTTGGGACGCCGGCCTCTACTCTGCTCCTGGACCATTAGCATTCCTCAGCTAAGTGGTTCAACCTCGGTGTGTGTGGGATGTGTGTGTGGGGTGTGTGTGTGTGTGTGTGTGTGTGTTGGAGTTTGCCTCGTGACTGCAACCTGGCCTCCCCCCATAGTTTTGAGTTCATTACCGTTTCAGAAATACCCCCACCTGTGTATCTGAACACACACACACACACACACACACACACACACACACACACACACGCACACCACAGCCGTAAACCCAGATCAGATAGGTGATAATGAACCTAATGCTCCTTTACCAAATAATACACCCAGTAAAACATCTACAGTCTCCAACATTATCCCTCCTCCCCTCCTTTACCTCTATATAATACACCCAGTAAAACATCAACAGTCTCCAACATTATCCCTCCTTTACCTCTATATAATACACCCAGTAAAACATATACAGTCCCCAACATTATCCCTCCTCCCCTCCTTTACCTCTATATAATACACCCAGTAAAACATCAACAGTCTCCAACATTATCCCTCCTTTACCTCTATATAATACACCCAGTAAAACATCTACAGTCTCCATCATTATCCCTCCCCTCCTTTACCTCTATATAATACACACAGTAAAACATCAACAGTCTCCAACACTATCCCTCCTTTACCTCTATATAATACACCCAGTAAAACATCAACAGTCTCCAACATTATCCCTCCCCTCCTTTACCTCTATATAATACACCCAGTAAAACATCTACAGTCTCAAACATTATCCCTCCTCCTTTACCTCTATATAATACACCCAGTAAAACATCAACAGTCTCCAACACTATCCCTCCTTTACCTCTATATAATACACCCAGTAAAACATCAACAATCCCCAACATTATCCCTCCTCCCCTCCTTTACCTCTATATAATACACCCAGTAAAACATCAACAATCCCCAACATTATCCCTCCTCCCCTCCTTTACCTCTATATAATACTCTCCCTCCCTCTCCACCCTTATTCTTCTACTCACCCCCCCTCCCTCCCTCTCTCTCCCTCTCCACCATTCTCCTTCAACTCACCCCTCCCTACCTCTCCCTCCTTCTCCACCCTTCTCCTTCAACTCACCCCTCCCTCTCCCTCCCTCTCCACCCTTCTCCTTCTACTCACCCCTCCCTCTCCCTCCCTCTCCACCCTTCTCATTCTACTCACCCCTCCCTCTCCCTCCCTCTCCACCCTTCTCCTTCTACTCACCCTTCTCCTTCTACTCCTCCCTCCTCCACCTCTCCCTCCCGCTCCACCCTTCTCCTTCTACTCACCTCTCCCTCTCCCTCCCTCTCCACCCTTCTCCTTCTACTCACCCCTCCCTCCTTCTCCCTCCCTCTCCACCCTTCTCCTTCTACCCCTCCCTCCCTCTCCCTCCCTCTCCACCCTTCTCCTTCTACCCCTCCCTCCCTCTCTCTCCCTCTCCACCCTTCTCCTTCTACTCACCCCTCCCCCCCCTCTCCACCCTTCTCCTTCTACTCACCCCTCCCTCCCTCTCTCTCCCTCTCCACCCTTCTCCTTCTACTCACCCCTCCCTCCCTCTCCACCCTTCTCCTTCTACTCACCCCTCCCTCCCTCTCCCTCCCTCTCCACCATTCTCCTTCTACCCCTCCCTCCCTCTCCCTCCCTCTCCACCCTACTCCTTCTACCCCTCCCTCGCTCCCTCTCCACCCTTCTCCTTCTACTCACCCCTCCCTCCCTTTCCTTCCCTCTCCACCCTTCTCCTTCTACCCCTCCCTCCCTCCCTCTCCCTCTCCACCCTTCTCCTTCTACCCCTCCCTCCTCTACCTCTCCATTTGTGGGTCAAGGCTATGAAAGAAGAGGTCTTAGCAGAAGACATAGAGACAGATAGTGGGCTAGGTTATCTCTCTCTCCTCGGCTCTAAAACCTTATCTTTACAGCCTTGTTTTTTCTGGGGATCTTTGCTAAATATACTACCGTAAAGTTAAAACACGTCTAACAGCTATATGACGTCTGGTATGGAGGTGCTGTCTGTGTCTGCCTCCCAAATGGCACCCCACCCCACTTCCCCCAGTAGTGCACTATACAGTGCCTTGCGAAAGTATTCGGCCCCCTTGAACTTTGCGACCTTTTGCCACATTTCAGGCTTCAAACATAAGATATAAAACTGTATTTTTTGTGAAGAATCAACAACAAGTGGGACACAATCATGAAGTGGAACGACATTTATTGGATATTTCAAACTTTTTAACAAATCAAAAACTGAAAAATTGGGCGTGCAAAATTATTCTGCCCCCTTAAGTTAATACTTTGTAGCGCCACCTTTTGCTGCGATTACAGCTGTAAGTCGCTTGGGGTATGTCTCTATCAGTTTTGCACATCGAGAGACTGACATTTTTTCCCATTCCTCCTTGCAAAACAGCTCGAGCTCAATGAGGTTGGATGGAGAGCATTTGTGAACAGCAGTTTTCAGTTCTTTCCACAGATTCTCGATTAGATTCAGGTCTGGACTTTGACTTGGCCATTCTAACACCTGGATATGTTTATTCTTGAACCATTCCATTGTAGATTTTGCTTTATGTTTAGGATTGTTGTCTTGTCTCCGTCCCAGTCTCAGGTCTTTTGCAGACTCCATCAGGTTTTCTTCCAGAATAGTCCTGTATTTGGCTCCATCCATCTTCCCATCAATTTTAACCATCTTCCCTGTCCCTGCTGAAGAAAAGCAGGCCCAAACCATGATGCTGCCACCACCATGTTTGACAGTGGGGATGGTGTGTTCAGGGTGATGAGCTGTGTTGCTTTTACACCAAACATAACGTTTTGCATTGTTGCCAAAAAGTTCAATTTTGGTTTCATCTGACCAGAGCACCTTCTTCCACATGTTTGGTGTGTCTCCCAGGTGGCTTGTGGCAAACCTTAAATGACACTTTTTATGGATATCTTTAAGAAATGGCTTTCTTCTTGCCACTCTTCCATAAAGGCCAGATTTGTGCAATATACGACTGATTGTTGTCCTATGGACAGAGTCTCCCACCTCAGCTGTAGATCTCTGCAGTTCATCCAGAGTGATCATGGGCCTCTTGGCTGCATCTCTGATCAGTCTTCTCCTTGTATGAGCTGAAAGTTTAGAGGGACGGCCAGGTCTTGGTATATTTGCAGTGGTCTGATACTCCTTCCATTTCAATATTATTGCTTGCACAGTGCTCCTTGGGATGTTTAAAGCTTGGGAAATCTTTTTGTATCCAAATCCGGCTTTAAACTTCTTCACAACAGTATCTCGGACCTGCCTGGTGTGTTCCTTGTTCTTCATGATGCTCTCTGCGCTTTTAACGGACCTCTGAGACTATCACAGTGCAGGTGCATTTATATGGAGACTTGATTACACACAGGTGGATTGTATTTATCATCATTAGTCATTTAGGTCAACATTGGATCATTCAGAGATCCTCACTGAACTTCTGGAGAGAGTTTGCTGCACTGAATAATTTTGCACGCCCAATTTTTCAGTTTTTGATTTGTTAAAAAAGTTTGAAATATCCAATAAATGTCGTTCCACTTCATGATTGTGTCCCACTTGTTGTTGATTCTTCACAAAAAAATACAGTTTTATATATTTATGTTTGAAGCCTGAAATGTGGCAAAAGGTCGCAAAGTTCAAGGGGGCCGAATACTTTCGCAAGGCACTGTATAGGGAATAGGGCCCTGGCCAACAGTAGTGCACTATATAGGGAATAGGGCTCTGGTCTAAAGTAGTGCACTATATAGGGAATAGGGCTCTGGTCTAGAGTAGTGCACTGTATAGGGAATAGGGCTCTGGTCTAAAGTAGTGCATTATATAGGGAATAGGGCTCTGGTCTAAATTAGTGCACTATATAGGGAATAGGGCTCTGGTCTACAGTAGTGCACTATATAGGGAATAGGGCTCTGGACTCTGGTCTAAAGTAGTGCACTATATAGGGAATAGGGCTCTGGTCTACAGTAGTGCACTATATAGGGAATAGGGCTCTGGTTTAAAGTAGTGCACTATATAGGGAATAGGGCTCTGGTAGTCCACTATATAGGGAATAGGGCTCTGGTCTATAGTAGTGTACTATATAGGGAATAGGGCTCTGGTATATAGTAGTGTACTATATAGGGAATAGGGCTCTGGTCTATAGTAGTGTACTATATAGGGAATAGCTTGCCATTTGGGATGCTGTGTGTAGTTCCCAAGGAAGCAAAGGGAACTGAAGTAAATGCCTATCGCCCCGTAGAACTCACTTCTGTCATCATGAAGGGCTTTGAGAGACGAGTCAAGCATCACCTCACACTGTCCATCCCATCTGGACCACAGGAACACCGATGTGAGAATGCTGTTCATTGACTACAGCTCAGCCTTCAACACCAGGGGACCCGGGAGTGTAAACAGCTGTCATCAAGGCATAAGGTGGCGACTTTGAAGAATATCAAATATATTTTGATTTGTTTAACACTTTTTTACCTACGACATGATTCCATATGTGTTATTTCATAGTTGTGATGTCGTCACTATTATTCTACAATGTAGAAAATAGTCCAAATAAAGAGAAACCCTTGAATCAGTAGGTTTGTCCAGACGACTGTCTGTCTGTGTGTGAATGTGACCTAAACAATTTGATTTGACTAGATCAGACCTCAACACATTGTCTGTGTCAGTCAGGTCAGTGTGAGGACTGTCTGTCTGTCAGCCAGGTCAGTGTGAGGACTGTCTGTCTGTCAGCCAGGTCAGTGTGAGGACTGTCTGTCTGTGTCAACCAGGTCAGTGTGAGGACTGACTGTCTGTGTCAACCAGGTCAGTGTGAGGACTGTCTGTCTGTGTCAACCAGGTCAGTGTGAGGACTGTCTGTCTGTGTTAGCCAGGTCAGTGTGAGGACTGTCTGTCTGTGTCAGCCAGGTCAGTGTGAGGACTGTCTGTCTGTGTCAGCCAGGTCAGTGTGAGGACTGTCTGTCTGTGTCAGCCAGGTCAGTGTGAGGACTGTCTGTCTGTGTCAGCCAGGTCAGTGTGAGGACTGTCTGTCTGTGTCAGCCAGGTCAGTGTGAGGACTGTATGTCTGTGTCAGCCAGGTCAGTGTGAGGACTGTCTGTCTGTGTCAGCCAGGTCAGTGTGAGGACTGTCTGTCTGTGTCAACCAGGTCAGTGTGAGGACTGTCTGTCTGTGTTAGCCAGGTCAGTGTGAGGACTGTCTGTCTGTGTCAGCCAGGTCAGTGTGAGGACTGTCTGTCTGTCAGCCAGGTCAGTGTGAGGACTGTCTGTCTGTGTCAGCCAGGTCAGTGTGAGGACTGTCTGTCTCAGCCAGGTCAGTGTGAGGACTGTCTGTATCTGTCTGCCAGGTCAGTGTGAGGACTGTCTGTCTGTGTCAGCCAGGTCATTGTGAGGACTGTCTGTCTGTCAGCCAGGTCAGTGTGAGGACTGTCTGTCTGTGTCAGCCAGGTCAGTGTGAGGACTGTCTGTCTGTCAGCCAGGTCAGTGTGAGGACTGTCTGTGGAGGCTGATGTGGGTTTGTGGTGAGGACTGTCTGTGGAGGCTGATGTGGGTTTGTGGTGAGGGCAGTAGACAGTACATTCAAGCCCAGGTGTTGTCTGTCTATATACTCAGGCCAATGTCAATATCGTTGCTATGTTTCTCCCTCACACCTACAGTTAGACCAGTGTGGGGTGCAGGGCCTCACACCTACAGTTAGACCAGTGTGGGGTGCAGGGCCTCACACCTACAGTTAGACCAGTGTGGGGTGCAGGGCCTCACACCTACAGTTAGACCAGTGTGGGGTGCAGGGCCTCACACCTACAGTTAGACCAGTGTGGGGTTCAGGGTGTGTGTGTCCTGTGTGTGTGTCCTGTGTATGTGTGTCCTGTGTGTGTGTGTGAAGCTCTCTGTGCCTGCCGAAGCGGTGGTTCCCCGCTGTGTGATCCTAATGGGGCTTGGAGAAAGGAGCGTGCTCTGCCAAACCAAGGCTCACCCCTCCAACTCCAGCCCAGCGCCTCCCTAGCCCTCACCCGAGAGGAGGGGAAATGGGCTCATATATCAGCCTGCTGGTCAAGCTTCATTACCTCCAACACATGACTCAATACACTCTCTACCTCTCTCTCTACCTCTCTCTCTACCTCTCTCTACCTCTCTCTCTACCTCTCTACCTCTCTCTACCTCTCCCTCTCTCTTTACCTCTCTCTACCTCTCTACCTCTCTCTACCTCTCCCTCTCTCTCTACCTCTCAATTCAATTCAATTCAAGGGCTTTATTGGCATGGGAAACATGTGTTAACATTGCCAAAGCAAGTGAGGTAGACAACATACAAAGTGAATATATAAAGTGAAAAACAACAAAAATTAACAGTAAACATTACACATACAGAAGTTTCAAAACAGTAAAGACATTACAAATGTCATATTATATATATATACAGTGTTCTAACAATGTACAAATGGCTAAAGGACACAAGATAAAATAAATAAGCATAAATATGGGTTGTATTTACAATGGTGTTTGTTCTTCACTGGTTGCCCTTTTCTCGTGGCAACAGGTCACAAATCTTGCTGCTGTGATGGCACACTGTGGAATTTCACCCAGTAGATATGGGAGTTTTTCAAAATTGGATTTGTTTTCGAATTCTTTGTGGATCTGTGTAATCTGAGGGAAATATGTCTCTCTAATATGGTCATACATTGGGCAGGAGGTTAGGAAGTGCAGCTCAGTTTCCACCTCATTTTGTGGGCAGTGAGCACATAGCCTGTCTTCTCTTGAGAGCCATGTCTGCCTACGCCGACCTTTCTCAATAGCAAGGCTATGCTCACTGAGTCTGTACATAGTCAAGGCTTTCCTTAATTTTGGGTCAGTCACAGTGGTCAGGTATTCTGCCACTGTGTACTCTCTGTTTAGGGCCAAATAGCATTCTAGTTTGCTCTGTTTTTTTGTTAATTCTTTCCAATGTGTCAAGTAATTATCTTTTTGTTTTCTCATGATTTGGTTGGGTCTAATTGTGCTGCTGTCCTGGGGCTCTGTAGTGTGTGTTTGTGTTTGTGAACAGAGCCCCAGGACCAGCTTGCTTAGGGGACTCTTCTCCAGGTTCATCTCTCTGTAGGTGATGGCTTTGTTATGGAAGGTTTGTGAATCGCTTCCTTTTAGGTGGTTGTAGAATTTAACAGCTCTTTTCTGGATTTTGATAATTAGTGGGTATCGGCCTAATTCTGCTCTGCATGCATTATTTGGTGTTCTACGTTGTACACGGAGGATGTTTTTGCAGAATTCTGCGTGCAGAGTCTCAATTTGGTGTTTGTCCCATTTTGTGAAGTCTTGGTTGGTGAGCGGACCCCAGACCTCACAACCATAAAGGGCAATGGGCTCTATGACTGATTCAAGTATTTTTAGCCAAATCCTAATTGGTATGTTGAAATTTATGTTTCTTTTGATGGCATAGAATGCCCTTCTTGCCTTGTCTCTCAGATCGTTCACAGCTTTGTGGAAGTTACCTGTGGTGCTGATGTTTAGGCCAAGGTATGTATAGTTTTTTTTGTGCTCTAGGGCAACAGTGTCTAGATGGAATTTGTATTTGTGGTCCTGGTGACTGGACCTTTTTTGGAACACCATTATTTTGGTCTTACTGAGATTTACTGTCAGGGCCCAGGTCTGACAGAATCTGTGCATAAGATCTAGGTGCTGCTGTAGGCCCTCCTTGGTTGGTGACAGAAGCACCAGATCATCAGCAAACAGCAGACATTTGACTTCGGGATTCTAGCAGGGGGAGGCCGGGTGCTGCAGACTTTTCTAGTGCCCTCGCCAATTCGTTGATATATATGTTGAAGAGGGTGGGGCTTAAGCTGCATCCCTGTCTAACCCCACGACCCTGTGTGAAGAAATGTGTGTGTTTTTTGCCAATTTTAACCGCACACTTGTTGTTTGTGTACATGGATTTTATAATGTCGTATGTTTTACCCCCAACACCGCTTTCCATCAGTTTGTATAGCAGACCCTCATGCCAGATTGAGTCGAAGGCTTTTTTGAAATCAACAAAGCATGAGAAGACTTTGCCTTTGTTTTGGTTTGTTTGATTGTCAATTAGGGTGTGTAGGGTGAATACGTGGTCTGTTGTACGGTAATTTGGTAAAAAGCCAATTTGACATTTGCTCAGTACATTGTTTTCATTGAGGAAATGTACGAGTCTGTTGTTAATAATAATGCAGAGGATTTTCCCGAGGTTACTGTTGACACATATTCCACAGTAGTTATTGGGGTCAAATTTGTCTCCACTTTTGTGGATTGGGGTGATCAGTCCTTGGTTCCAAATATTGGGGAAGATGCCAGAGCTAAGGATGATGTTAAAGAGTTTTAGTATAGCCAATTGGAATTTGTTGTCTGTATATTTGATCATTTCATTGAGGATACCATCAACACCACAGGCCTTTTTGGGTTGGAGGGGTTTTATTTTGTCCTGTAACTCATTCAAGGTAATTGGTGAATCCAGTGGGTTCTGGAATCCAGTGGGTTCTGGAATCCAGTGGGTTCTGGTAGTCTTTAATAGTTGATTCTAAGATCTGTATTTGATCATGTATATGTTTTTGCTCTTTATTCTTTGTTACAGAGCCAAAAAGATTGGAGAAGTGGTTTACCCATACATCTCCATTTTGGATAGATAATTCTTCGTGTTGTTGTTTGTTTAGTGTTTTCCAATTTTCCCAGAAGTGGTTAGAGTCTATGGATTCTTCAATTGCATTGAGCTGATTTCTGACATGCTGTTCCTTCTTTTTCCGTAGTGTATTTCTGTATTGTTTTAGTGATTCACCATAGTGAAGGCGTAGACTCAGGTTTTCCGGGTCTCTATGTTTTTGGTTGGACAGGTTTCTCAATTTCTTTCTTAGATTTTTGCATTCTTCATCAAACCATTTGTCATTATTGTTAATTTTCTTCGGTTTTCTATTTGAGATTTTTAGATTTGATAGGGAAGCTGAGAGGTCAAATATACTGTTAAGATTTTCTACTGCCAAGTTTACACCTTCACTATTACAGTGGAACGTTTTACCCAGGAAATTGTCTAAGAGGGATTGAATTTGTTGTTGCCTAATTGTTTTTTGGTAGGTTTCCAAACTGCATTCCTTCCATCTATAGCATTTCTTAATGTTACTCAGTTCCTTTGGCTTTGATGCCTCATGATTGAGTATTGCTCTGTTTAAGTAGACTGTGATTTTGCTGTGGTCTGATAGGGGTGTCAGTGGGCTGACTGTGAACGCTCTGAGAGACTCTGGGTTGAGGTCAGTGATAAAGTAGTCTACAGTACTACTGCCAAGAGATGAGCTATAGGTGTACCTACCATAGGAGTCCCCTCGAAGCCTACCGTTGACTATGTACATACCCAGCGTGCGACAGAGCTGCAGGAGTTGTGACCCGTTTTTGTTGGTTATGTTGTCATAGTTGTGCCTAGGGGGGCATATGGGGGAGGGAATGCTGTCAGCTCCAGGCAGGTGTTTGTCCCCCTGTGTGCTGAGGGTGTCAGGTTCTTGTCCGGTTCTGGCATTTAGGTCACCACAGACTAGTACATGTCCCTGGGCCTGGAAGTGATTGATTTCCCCCTCCAGGATGGAGAAGCTGTCTTCATTAAAATATGGGGATTCTAGTGGGGGGATATAGGTAGCACACAGGAGGACATTTTTCTCTGTTAGGATAATTTCTTTTTGAATTTCTAGCCAAATGTAGAATGTTCCTGTTTTGATTAATTTAATGGAGTGAGTTAGGTCTGCTCTATACCAAATTAGCATACCCCCTGAGTCCCTTCCCTGTTTCACACCTGGTAGTTTGGTGGATGGGACTACCAGCTCTCTGTAACCTAGAGGGCAACCAGTGGGTCCATCTCCTCTATACCAGGTTTCTTGCAGGATGACAATGTCTGTATTACCGATTTCTTTGGTGAAGTCCGGGTTTCTGCTCTTTAGGCCAAAGGCAGATGACCTCAGGCCTTGGATATTCCAGGATAATATAGTGAAGGCTTTTTGTTCCATAGAGTGTCCAATGTTGTTGGTCGTGGTTTAGCCTCAGGCCAGTAAGTGTGAGCAGAGCCTGCTGAGCATCTGGTACATGCCATTGGCTTGGGCGAGTGTGAGAGTGGGGGTTGGGACTGTTTGCCCGCTCACTACCTGGGCGTATGTGTGGCTTCCATGTTGAGGCCCTCTTTGCAGGGGTGGGGTGCATGGGGTGGGCAGGAGTGGCATAGGTCTGATCTGAGGGGGCCTAAATGGAGTGTGGGCATGGTTGACGTGGGGGGGTGTTGATTGGTTGGGGTGGGGGTGTGGATGTGTCTGGGTGTACTGTGGTCTGGATGTAATTCCTCTTGGCGTGGGTCCTCTATGTGTAGGTCCAGGGGGAGGTCCTGCAGATCTGGGAGGGTGTCTCGCTGGTCTGGGTGGGGTGTCTATTGATCTGTTGCTCCTGTGTGGAGTGTTGGGGATGCGTTTGAGAGCGATGTCCTTTAGAGTCCGGGCAAAGGTGGGCACTGCTGCCTTGTAGAGGTGGACCTGGTCTACCTCTCTCTCTACCTCCCTCTTTACCTATCTCTACCTCTCTCTCTACCCTCTCTTTCTACCTCTCTCTCTCTACCTCCCTCTTTACCTATCTCTACCTCTCTCTCTACCTCTCTTTCTACCTCTCTCTCTCTACCTCTCTCTCTACCTCTCTTTCTACCTCTCTCTCTCTACCTCTCTCTCTACCTCTCTCTACCTCTCTCTCTACCTCTCTCTCTACCTCTCTCTCTACCTTTCTCTCTAATCCTCTCTCTACCTCTCTCTCTACCTCTCACTACCTCTCTTTACCTCTCTCTCTACCTCTCTATCTCTAATCCTCTCTCTACCTCTCCTCTTTCACCTCGCTGGTTACACCAACACTCTGGTTTCTCCTCGCTCTCTCTTTGAGTCTTTCTGAGTCCTCCCCCCCACCAAACCTTAGTGATTGTCTTGTTATAACAGGGTTCCCAGGTGATGCAGATAGCAGGTCCATAAATGAGTTGCTAGATCAGCCAGTACCTGGTCACCCCCCTCCCCCTAGTTAGAGACCCACAGGCCCAGAGACATAGCGGTGGGTAGATGATCAGGGCCATTTGCAGTGGACCATGGATGGAAGCAGGCAGGGAGGCGAACCAGGCTGAAAACTGGCCTCTTTCAGTGGGCATATCCGCCACACACTCCCCCTGAATGACCTTTGCAGTGGACCATGGATGGAAGCAGGCAGGGACCTTTGAACTTAGTGTGTAGTAGCTTGCTCTTTACCTCGTTCTCTCTTTCTCTCTCACTCTATCTCTATCTCTCCTCTCTCTCTCCTCTCCTTCTCTCTCTCTATCTCTTCTCTCTCTCTCTTTCCTTCTCTATCTCTCCTCTCTTTCTCTCCTCTCCTTCTCTCTCTATCTCTCCTCTCTCTCTCTTTCCTTCTCTCTCTATATCTCTCATCTCTCTTTCTCTCCTCTCTCTCTCTCTCTCTCCTCTCTCTCTCTTTCCTCCTCCCTATCTCTCCTCTCTCTCTTTCCTTCTCTCTCTCTCTATCTCTCCTCTCTCTTGCTCTCCTCTCATTCTCTCTCTCTATCTCTCCTCTCTCTCTCTCTTCCTTCTCTCTCTCTCTATCTCTCCTCTCTTTCTCTCCCCTCCTTCTCTCTCTCTCTCCCTCTCTTTCCTTCTCTCTCTCTATATCTCCTCTCTCTCTATCTCTCCTCTCTTTCTCTCCTCTCCTTCTCTCTCTCTCTATCTCCTTCAATCTACAAATGTCATATTATGTATATATACATTGTTGTAACCCAGTAGATATGGGAATTTATCAAAATTGGGTCGAAATCGAATTCTTTGAAAATCGAAAAATCAAATTCTTTGTGAATCTGTGTAATCTGAAGGAAATATGTGTCTCTAATATGGTCATACATTTGGCAGGAGGTTAGGAAGTGCAGCTCAGTTTCCACCTCATTTTGTGGGCAGTGAGCACATAGCCTGTCTGCTCTTGAGAGCCATGTCTGCCTACGGCGGCCTTTCTCAATAGCAAGGCTATGCTCACTGAGTCTGTACATAGTCAAAGCTTTCCTTAAGTTTGGGTCAGTCACAGTGGACAGGTATTCTGCATGGTATTTCTCATGATTTGGTTGGGTCTAATTGTGCTGCTGTCCTGGGGCTCTGTGGGGTCTGTTTGTGAACAGAGCCCCAGGACCAGCTTGCTTAGGGTACTCTTCTCCAGGTTCATCTCTCTGTAGGTGATGGCTTTGTTATGGAAGGTTTAGGAATCGCTTCCTTTTAGGTGGTTATAGAAATAAGGGACTCTTCCCCTATTTTAACTGCACACTTGTTGTTTGTGTACATGGATTTTATAATGTTGTATGTTTTACCCCCAATACCACTTTCCATCAGTTTGTATAGCAGACCCTCATGCCAGATTGAGTCGAAGGCTTTTTTGAAATCAACAAAGCATGAGAAGACTTTGCCTTTGTTTTGGTTTGTTTGGTTGTCAATTAGTGTGTGCAGGGTGAATACATGGTCTGTTGTACGGTAATTTGGTAAAAAGCCAATTTGACATTTGCTCAGTACATTGTTTTCATTGAAGAAATGTACGAGTCTGCTGTTAATGATAATGCAGAGGATTTTCCCAAGGTTACTGTTGACGCATATCCCACGGTAGTTATTGGGGTCAAATTTGTCTCCACTTTTGTGGATTGGGGTGATCAGTCCTTGGTTCTAAATATTGGGGAAGATGCCAGAGCTAAGGATGATGTTAAAGAGTTTTAGTATAGCCAATTGGAATTTGTTGTCTGTATATTTGATCATTACATTGAGGAAACCATCAACACCACAGGCCTTTTTGGGTTGGAGGGTTTTTATTTTGTCCTGTAACTCAGGAATTGTAATTGTAATTGGAGAATCCAGTGGGTTCTGGTTGTCTTTAATAGTTGATTCTATAAGATTTGTATTTGATCATGTATATGTTTTTGCTCTTTATTCTTTGTTATAGAGCCAAAAAGATTGGAGAAGTGGTTTACCCATACATCTCCATTTTGGATAGATAATTCTTCGTGTTGTTGTTTGTTTGGTGTTTTCCAATTTTCCCAGAAGTGGTTAGAGTCTATGGATTCTTCAATGACATTGAGCTGATTTCTGATGTGCTGTTCCTTCTTTCTCCATAGTGTATTTCTGTATTGTTTTAGTGATTCACCATAGTGAAGGCGTAGACTCAGGTTTTCCGGGTCTCTATGTTTTGGTTGGACAGGTTTCTCAATTTCTTTCTTAGATTTTTGCATTCTTCATCAAACCATTTGTCATTGTTGTTCATTTTCTTCGGTTTTCTATTTGAGATTTTTAGATTTGATAGAGAAGCTGAGAGGTCAAATATACTGTTAAGATTTTCTACTGCCATGTTTACACCTTCACTATTACAGTGGAACGTTTTACCCAGGAAATTGTCTAAAAGGGATTGAATTTGTTGTTGCCTAATAGTTTTTTGGTAGGTTTCCAAACTGCATTCCTTCCATCTATAGCATTTCTTAATGTTACTCAGTTCCTTTGGCTTTGATGCCTCATGATTGAGTATTGCTCTGTTTAAGTAGACTGTGATTTTGCTGTGGTCTGATAGGGGTGTCAGTGGGCTGACTGTGAACGCTCTGAGAGACTCTGGGTTGAGGTCAGTGATAAAGTAGTCTACAGTACTACTGCCAAGAGATGAGCTATAGGTGTACCTACCATAGGAGTCCCCTCGAAGCCTACCGTTGACTATGTACATACCCAGCGTGCGACAGAGCTGCAGGAGTTGTGACCCGTTTTTGTTGGTTATGTTGTCATAGTTGTGCCTAGGGGGGCATATGTGGGAGGGAATACTGCCCTTTCTGTATCTATATCTCTCCATACCTCTCTCAATTCAATTCAATTCAATTCAAGGGCTTTATTGGCATGGGAAACATGTGTTAACATTGCCAGAGCAAGTGAGGTAGACAACATACAAAGTGAATATATAAAGTGAAAAACAACTAAAATTAACAGTAAACATTACACATACAGAAGTTTCAAAACAATAAAGACATTACAAATGTCATATTATATATATATACAGTGTTCTAACAATGTACAAATGGTTAAAGGACACAAGATAAAATAAATAAGCATAAATATGGGTTGTATTTACAATGGTGTTTGTTCTTCACTGGTTGCCCTTTTCTCGTGGCAACAGGTCACAAATCTTGCTGCTGTGATGCACACTGTGGTATTTCACCCAGTAGATATGAGAGCTTATCAAAATTGGATTTGTTTTCGAATTCTTTGTGGGTCTGTGTAATCTGAGGGAAATATGTCTCTCTAATATGGTCATACATTGGGCAGGAGGTTAGGAAGTGCAGCTCAGTTTCCACCTCATTTTGTGGGCAGTGAGCACATAGCCTGTCTCCTCTTGAGAGCCATGTCTGCCTACGGCGGCCTTTCTCAATAGCAAGGCTATGCTCACTGAGTCTGTACATAGTCAAAGCTTTCCTTAATTTGGGGTCAGTAACAGTGGTCAGGTATTCTGCCGCTGTCTATCTCTCTCTCTATCTCTCTATCTTTCCTTCAATCGCTCTCTATCTCTCTCTCTATCTCTCTCTCTATCTCTCCTTCTATCTCTCTCTCTATCTCTCTATCTTTCCTTCAATCTCTCTCTATCTCTCTCTCTCTATCTTTCCTTCAATCTCTCTCTATCTCTCTCTATCCCTCTATCTCTCCTTCTATCTCTCTATCTCTCTCTCTATCTCTCTATCTCTCCTTCTATCTCTCTATCTCTCCTTCTATCTCTCTCTCCATGTCACGTAGGTACAGACTGTCATTCTCTATGTCTGTTAGAGACAAATAGCCAGTTTGTATTTGTCTACAATAACCAGAGCATTATTAGATGAATTCTTAGTGTGACGCCGTTATTGGAGATGACTCCCCCCTTGCGGTCGATGCGGTGGCTACGGGAGGGAGGAAGGTCAAAGGTTATCTGAGGGAGGAAGTCGGGCCTACGAGGAGGAGGAGGAGTCTTGGTTTAGACGGGGGAGCGGTATGGTTTTTGAACACTTACTCACATGATATCTTGAATTTACTGCAAATAGTCCTCATTTATTGACTTATAAGGTTTAGAATTAGAGGAAGTATAAGGAACATTTTAGTTTCTTCATCTTTTATATTAGAAAGTCTGTAGGTTTTATACGCTTGGACGAAGAAGCATCATTTTGTGCCACACGGCCGTCACCTCTACAGACGAGCAGTAAAGCCTGGTGTCTCAAATGACCCCTCTCTCACCAGGGCAGTGATTTACTGGAGGGAATAGAGACGATATGCCATTACAATGTCACTAAGTGTATGTCTCTTTCTGTTCTACACCTCTCCTCTCCTCTCCTCTCCTCTCCTCTCCTCTCCTCTCCTCTCCTCTCCTCTCCTCTCCTCTCCTCTCCTCTCCTCTCCTCTCCTCTCCTCTCCTCTCCTCTCCTCTCCTCTTTCTTCCTCCTCTCCTCTCCTCTCCTCTCCTCTCCTCTCCTCTCCTCTCCTCTCCTCTCCTCTCCTCTCCTCTCCTCTCCTCTCCTCTCCTCTCCTCTCCTCTCCTCTCCTCTCCTCTCCTCTCCTCTCCTCTCCTCTCCTCTCCTCTTCTCTTCCTCTCCTCTCCTCTCCACTCCTTCTCTTCTCTCTCTACTGGGCACCGATGTAAAAGCTGTCATTCTCTATGTCACTAAGCGTCTGAGCCAGTCCAGTTGTGATGACATCCAGTCTAACAGTTCTGTCTTCTCCTCCACCGTCTAAGGATCTGTGTGTGTTGTGGTTTATTAATGGTGAAATAGTTGAAGATCCAAACCTGACACATGAAGAGATGTCTGCATGATGATCTGTGAATATGACCTGTTGTTTCAGATGTCTTTATCATCTTCCCTGTTAGTTTGACATTTCAACAAGGATCCAGCCAAAGAAAATAGTTTTTATGAATAAAATCCTACTTTCTTATGGGCGAATGAAAGATGGGTTTTGGATCACTGGCGTCTGTTCAGAATGTGAAAAGCAATTTAAAAGCTGTCCGACACATTTCTGTTCAAAGAGGCCCGGGGAGAGAGAGGGAGACCCCAGTGACTTCTGGGGTGTAGAGTGGGGGTGTGTGTGTGTGTGTGTGTGTGTGTGTTGTGTGTGTGTGTGTGTGTGTGTGTGTCAGTGTTGTTTGTCCAGCTCCGATCTACAGTGCTCTCGGCCTCTGGGATTTCTCACAGTGATGGAAGACAGAGCCTGACATGAATACCACACTCTCCTCTTTTCTCTCTTGTTCTCCTCTCTCCCTCACACACACACTCTCTCTGGGCAGCTTCTTTCCTCATCTCTCATTTCCTCCCTCCCTCCCTCCCTTCCCCCCCCTCCCTCTCTCTCTCTCTCCCTCCATCCCTCCCTCCCTCTCTCTCTCTCTCTCCCTCTCTCCCTCCCTCCCCCTCTCTCTCTCCTCCTCCTCTCTCTCTCTCTCTCCTCTCTCCCTCCCTCTCTCTCTCTCTCTCTCTCTCCTCCCTCCCTCCCTCCCTCTGCCTCTCTCTCTCTCTCTCTCTCCTCCCTCC